>NC_084622.1:11485488-11492988 GCF_033978795.1 Nerophis ophidion
TGTCCGTAAACTCGGATGTTTCTGAAAGGGGTCACGCTGGGTGTCGTTAGTCCGGACCACAGGATGCAGAACAAGGAAGGCAAGGCACAACACATTGATCCTGACATTGAGCAACTCAAACATAACATTGGAACAACATTGGGTTTGACAACGTTTATTTGATGACAGTTTGTGGCGTTGATTTGACCATTGAAATTTGGTCATTTTTGTTCCCTTTAATGTGGTATCTCTGGATATGTAAAATTTTAGCAAGACATCCCATCGAGTCTTACATTTAGATTGGTCTCATCTAGTCTTAGACTTAGATTGGTCACATCTAGTCTTACACTTAGATTGGTCACATCTAGTCTTAGACTTAGATTGGTAACATCTAGTCTTTGACTTAGATTGGTCAATTTTAGTCTTAGACTTAGATTGGTCACATTTAGACTTAGATTGGTCAAATCTAATCTTAGACTTAGATTGTTCACATCTAGTCTTAGACTTAGATTGTTCACATCTAGTCTTAGATTTGGATTGTTCACATCTAGTCTTAGACTTAGATTGGTCAAATCTAGTCTTAGACTTAGATTGGTCACATCTAGTCTTACACTTAGATTGGTCACATCTAGTCTTACACTTAGATTGGTCACATCTAGTCTTACACTTAGATTGGTCACATCTAGTCTTAGACTTAGATTGTTCACATCTAGTCTTAGACTTAGATTGGTAACATCTAGTCTTTGACTTAGATTGGTCAATTTTAGTCTTAGACTTAGATTGGTCACATTTAGACTTAGATTGGTCAAATCTAATCTTAGACTTAGATTGTTCACATCTAGTCTTAGACTTAGATTGTTCACATCTAGTCTTAGATTTGGATTGTTCACATCTAGTCTTAGACTTAGATTGGTCAAATCTAGTCTTAGACTTAGATTGGTCACATCTAGTCTTACACTTAGATTGTTCACATCTTGTCTTAGACTTAGATTGTTCACATCTAGTCTTAGATTTAGATTGGTTAAATCTAGTGTTAGACTTAGAATCGTCACATCTAGTGCTAGACATAGATTGGTCACATTTAGTCTTACACTTAGATTGGTCACATATAATCTTAGACTTAGATTGGTCACATCTAGTCTTATGCTCAAATTGGTCACATCTAGTCTTAGACTTAGATTGGTCACATCTAGTCTTAGACTTAGATTGGTCACATCTAGTGCTAGACATAGATTGGTCGCATTTAGTCTTACACTTAGATTGGTCACATATAAATCTTAGACTTAGATTGGTCAAATCTAGTCTTAGACTTAGATTGGTCACATCTAGTCTTATGCTCAAATTGGTCTCATCTAGTCTTAGACTTAGATTGTTCACATCTAGTCTTAGACTTGGATTCGTCACATCTAGTCTTAGACTTAGATTGTTCACAACTAGTCTTATACTTAGATTGGTCAAATCTAGTCTTAGACTTAGATTGTTCACATCTTGTCTTAGACTTAGATTGTTCACATCTTGTCTTAGACTTAGATTGTTCACATCTTGTCTTAGACTTAGATTGTTCACATCTTGTCTTAGACTTAGATTGTTCACATCTAGTGTTAGACTTAGATTGGTCACATCTAGTCTTAGACTTAGATTCGTCACATCTAGTCTTAGACTTAGATTGGTCACATCTAGTCCTACACTTAGAATTGGTCACATCTAGTCCTACACTTAGATTGTTCACAACTAGTCTTATACTTAGATTGGTCAAATCTAGTCTTAGACTTAGATTGTTCACATCTAGTCTTAGACTTAGATTGTTCACATCTTGTCTTAGACTTAGAATTGTTCACATCTTGTCTTAGACTTAGATTGGTCACATCTAGTCTTAGACTCAGATTGTTCACATCTAGTCTTTGACTTAGATTGGTCAAATCTAGTATTAGACATAGATTGGTCAAATCTAGTCTTAGACTTAGATTGTTCACATCTTGTCTTAGACTTAGATTGTTCACATCTTGTCTTGGACTTAGATTGTTCACATCTTGTCTTAGACTTAGATTGGTCACATCTAGTCTTAGACTCAGATTGTTCACATCTAGTCTTTGACTTAGATTGGTCAAATCTAGTATTAGACATAGATTGTTCACATCTAGTCTTAGACTTAGATTGTTCACATCTAGTCTTAGACTTAGATTGTTCACATCTAGTCTTACACTTAGATTGGTCAAATCTAGTCTTAGACTTAGATTGTTCACATCTAATCTTAGACATAGATTGGTCACATCTGGTCTTAGACTTAGATTGGTCACATCTTGTCTTAGACTTAGATTGGTCAATTTTAGTCTTAGACTTAGATTGGTCAAATCTAGTCTTAGACATTGATTGTTCACATCTAGTCTTAGACTTAGATTGTTCACATCTAGTCTTAGACTTAGATTGTTCACATCTAGTCTTAGACTTAGATTGTTCACATCTAGTCTTAGACTTAGATTGTTCACATCTAGTCTTAGACTTAGATTGGTCAAATCTAGTCTTAGATTTAGGTTGGTCAGCTGTAGTCTTAGACTTAGATTGGTCACATCTAGTTTCAGACTTATATTGGTCACATCTAGCTTTAGACCTAGATTGGTCAGACCTAGCCTTGGATTTAGATTGGTCAGATCTAGTCTTAGACTTAGATTGGTTAGATTTAGTCTAGATTTAGATTGGTCAGGGCTAATCTAGACTTAGATTGGTCACATCTACTCTTACATTTAGATTGATCAGATCTAGTCATAGCCTTAGATTGGTCACATCTACTCTTACATTTAGATTGGTCAGATCTAGTCATAGCCTTAGATTGGTCACCACTAGTCCTAGACCTAGATGGTCGGATCCAGTCCTAGATTGGTCACATCTAGTCTAGCAGCCGAGGCTGAAACCCCAAGTATTTATACTTCAAAAACCAGGAGGGTGTGCCTAGACAAGGATGGTTTCACCCTATCGTTGTGAGAAAAACAACTGTTGAGATGCAAACAAACAATCCTTCTGTCAAAGCCAAGGACAGTTGTTGAACTGTAGTTTCCCCTCGTTAGCATTGAGGTATTGTATGGCAGACCCATCGCAGTGGATCAACTACTACCAGTCCAAAGTAGTCTGAATCCCCCACGTAAGCATTGGTTGTTGCAGAGATGAGAACAAGAAATAATTATTTCAGGTTTTCAAACTTCACTTTAAGCTCGCTATCAACTCCGTTGCCACAAACTATTGTGGTCAAGTACACAGTATGTGATGGTATTATTTCTGTCCTCCATGTTGGATCTAACATAATAGTGAGAGTCCAGTCCATAGTGGACATAACATAATAGTGTGAGAGTCCAGTCCATAGTGGATCCAACATACTGTAATAGTGTGAGAGTCCAGTCCATAGTGGAGCTAACATACTGTAATAGTGTGAGAGTCCAGTCTATAGTTAATCTAACTTAATAGTAAGATAGTCCAGTTCATAGTGGATATAACATAATAGTGTGAGAGTCCAGTCCATAGTGGATCTAACATACTGTAATAGTGTGAGAGTCCAGTCTATAGTTAATCTAACTTAATAGTAAGATAGTCCAGTTCATAGTGGATATAACATAATAGTGTGAGAGTCCAGTCCATAGTGGATCTAACATACTGTAATAGTGTGAGAGTCCAGTCTATAGTTAATCTAACTTAATAGTAAGATAGTCCAGTTCATAGTGGATATAACATAATAGTGTGAGAGTCCAGTCCATAGTGGATCTAACATACTGTAATAGTGTGAGAGTCCAGTCCATAGTGGATCTAACATAATATTGTGAGAGTCCAGTCCATAGTGGATCCAACATAATAGTGTGAGAGTCCAGTCCATAGTGGATCTAACATACTGTAATAGTGTGAGAGTCCAGTCTATAGTTAATCTAATTTAATAGTAAGATAGTCCAGTCCATAGTGGATCTAACATACTGTAATAGTGTGAGAGTCCAGTCTATAGTTAATCTAATTTAATAGTAAGATAGTCCAGTCCTTAGTGGATCTAACATATTGTGAGAGTCCAGTCCATAGTGGATTTGGCATAATATTGTGAGAGTCCAGTCCACAGTGGATCTAGCATGATTTTGTGAGAGTCCAGTCCATAGTAGATCTAACACAATAATGAGAGTCCAGTCCATAGTGGATCTAGCATGATATTGTGAGAGTCCAGTCCATAGTGGATCTAACACAATAATGAGAGTCCAGTCCATGGTGGATCTAGCATAATAGTGTGAGAGTCCAGTCCATACTGTATCAAACATAATAGTGTGAGAGTCCAGTCCATAGTGGATCTAACATAATAGTGTGAGAGTCCAGTCCATAGTGGCTCTAATATAATAGTGAGAGTCCAGTCCATAGTTGATCTAACATAATAGTGTGAGAGTCCAGTCCATAGTGGATCTAATATAATACTGTGAGAGTCCAGTCCATAGTGGATCTAATATAATAGTGAGAGTCCAGTCCATAGTGGATCTAACATAATATGGTGAAAGTCCAGTCCATAGTGGATCTAACATAATAGTGTGAGAGTCCAGTCCATAGTGGATCTAACATAATAGTGAAAGACCAGTCCATAGTGGATCTAACATAATAGTGAGAGTCCACTCCATAGTGGATCTAACATAATAGTGAGAGTCCAGTCCATCGCGGGGCCAGCAGGAGAGCTTGAATGGAGACAGGTCAGCAGTGCAGAGACGTCCCCAACTGATGCACAGATGAGTGGTCCACCCTGGGTCCCGACTCTGGACAGCTGGCGCTTTCTCTGTGGTCACCGAATCTGTGCCCCCCCCTCACCCCCTTCCACAAAGGAGAGCAGAAAAAAAGGGCAGATCAACTGGTCTAAAAGGGGGGTCTATTTAAAGGCTCGAGTATAAAAATGAGTTTTAAGATGAGACTTAAATGCTTCTACTGAGGTAGCATCTCTGTTACCGGGAGGGCATTCCAAAGTACTGGAGCCTGAATAGAAAACGCTCTACAGCCCGCAGACTTTTTGGGGGCTCTGGTAATCAATAATCACTAAGTAATGAAATAGTCAGTGTTCCACATTCCCCCCTTCAAACAACGGAACAATACAGCAAACGCAAATGTTAGTTGACATTGAAGAGATGAGCTGCAAAGCTTAATGACGCTTGCAGATGGCGTTAGTCACGCCCCAAATGGCTAATCGTGACTTCTCAAGCTGTGTAACTTTGTACCGTTGTGCCCATTTTCTCGATTTGTTCAAAGAAATCTATGTCGTTTATTTAAGACCTGAGAGTCAAATGATTCGCTCATAGTGGATCTAACATAATAGTGAGAGTCCAGTCCATAATGGATCTAACATTATAGTGTGAGAGTCCAGCCCATAGTGGATCTATGGGCTAGTGGATCTAGCATAATATTGTGAGTCCAGTCCATAGGGGATCTAACATAATAGTGTAAGAGTCCAGTCCATAGTGGATCTAACATAATAGTGTAAGAGTCCAGTCCATAGTGGATCTAACATAATAGTGTGAGAGTCCAGTCCATAGTGGATCTAACATAATAGTGTGAGAGTCCAGTCCATGGTGGATTTCACATAATAGTAAGAGTCCAGTCCATAGTGGATTTAGCATAATATTGTGAGAGTCCAGTCCATAGTGGATCTAACATAATAGTGTAAGAGTCCAGTCCATAGTGGATCTAACATAATAGTGTGAGAGTCCAGTCCATAGTGGATCTAACATAATAGTGTGAGAGTCCAGTCCATGGTGGATTTCACATAATAGTAAGAGTCCAGTCCATAGTGGATTTAGCATAATATTGTGTGAGTCCAGTCCATAGTGGATTTAGCATAATATTGTGAGAGTCTAGTCCATAGTGGATCTAACATAATAGTGTGAAAGTCCAGTCCAAAGTGCATTTAACATAATATTGTGAGAGTCCAGTCCATAGTGGATCTAACATAATAGTGTGAGAGTCCAGTCCATAGTGGATCTAACATAGTATTCTGAGAGTCCAGTCCATAGTGGTTTTAACATAATAGTGTGAGAGTCCAGTCCATAGTGGATCTAACATAATAGTGAGAGTCCAGTCCAACATGAATCTAGCATAATAATGTGAGAGTCCAGTCCGTAGTGGATCTAACATAATAGTGTGAGAGTCCAGTCCATTGTGGATCCAACATAATAGTGTGAGAGTCCAGTCCATAGTGGATCTAACATAATATTGTGAGAGTCCAGTCCATAGTGGATCTAACATAATAGTGTGAGAGTCCAGTCCATAGTGGATCTAACATAATAGTGTGAGAGTCCAGTCCATAGTGGATTTAACATAATAGTGTGAGAGTCCAGTCCATAGTGGATTTAACATAATATTGTGAGAGTCCAGTCCATAGTGGATCTAACATAATAGTGTGAGAGTCCAGTCCATCATAGATCTAGCATAATAATGCGAGAGTCCAGTCCGTAGTGGATCTAGCATATTAGTGTGACAGTCCAGTCCATCGTGGATCTAGCATAATATGGTGAGAGTCCAGTCCATAGTGGATCTAGCATAATACTGTGAGAGTCCAGTCCATAGTGGATCTAACATAATAATGTGAGAATCCAGTCCATAGTGGATTTAGCATAATATTGTGAGAGTCTAGTCCATAGTGGATCCAACATAATATAAATCTATATCGTTTATTTAAGACCTCAGAGTCAAATGATTCGCTTGGCTTTTACAGTTTTTGTGCGAACAATGGGATGACACAAGAAAAATCCAAAGAAAACTCAGTGGAGCTGGCGGTTCTAAAGGTACGGACTGAATCAATAGGTAATTATATCTAAAGAAAATTCATTTAGGACACGGTGTCACAATTCATGAACTACGAGCCCTGGTGGCATCCAATGGCCTCTAGGACGTATCTGATATCAAGTCAGAAGTGCTTATCATTCTGGGTTAGGGGTATGGC
Source organism: Nerophis ophidion (assembly GCF_033978795.1). Lineage (NCBI taxonomy): Eukaryota > Metazoa > Chordata > Actinopteri > Syngnathiformes > Syngnathidae > Nerophis > Nerophis ophidion. Next base: position 11,492,405 of record NC_084622.1, read on the forward strand.
GGAAAGAGGCTTTTCCATTCAGAATGAGTAATTAATTGTGTTTGTGAGGATGTCGGGCTAAGTCGTGCCCAGCGGGGATTGTGGGTATTAAAGGACGGCAGAGAGGATGAGAGAGACGACAAAAGAATTGGAGGGAGGAGATTAAGGTGGAGGGGAGACTCAGGGAACTTTGCAGGACCCAACATCGGGAGGATGATTAGACAAGAGAATAGACAACATCAGGTTTTTGTAGACCTGACTGAGATACAGTGTGGCAAAAAAGTATTTAGTCAGCCACTGATTGTGCAAGTTCTCCCGCTTAAAATGATGACAGAGGTCTGTAATTTTCATCATAGGTACACTTCAACTGTGAGAGACAGAATGTGAAAAAAAAAAGAATCCAGGAATTCACATTGTAGGAATTTTAAAAAAATTATTTGTAAATTATGGTGGAAAATAAGTATTTGGTCAACCATTCAAAGCTCTCACTGATGGAAGGAGGTTTTGGCTCAAAATCTCACGATACATGGCCCCATTCATTCTTTCCTTAACACGGATCAATCGTCCTGTCCCCTTAGCAGAAACACAGCCCCAAAGCATGATGT
>NC_084622.1:11497988-11540488 GCF_033978795.1 Nerophis ophidion
GCTTTGGTTTTGCATAGTACAGTTTTAACTTGCACTTTCAGATGTAGCGACCAACTGTAGTTACTGACAGTGGTTTTCTGATGTATTCCTGAGACCATGTGGTGATATCCTTTACACCCTGATGTCGCTTTTTGATGCAGTACCAACTGAGGGATCGAAGGGCCATAATATCATCGCTTACGTGCAGTGATTTCTCCAGATTCTCTAAACCTTTTGATGATATTACAGACCGTAGTTGGTGAAACCCCTAAATGCCTTGCAAAAGATGGTTTAAAACTGTTGTTCTTTAACTGTTGGACAATTTGCTCACGCATTTGTTGACAAAGTGGTGACCCTCACCCCATCCTTGTTTGTGAATGACTGAGCGTTTAAAAGAAGCTGCTTCTATACCCAATCATAGAACCCACCTGTTCCCAATTAGACTGTTCCCCTGTGGGATGTTCCAAATAAGTGTTTGATGAGCATTACTAAACTTTCTCAGACTTTTTTGCCACATGTGCCAGCTCTTTTGAAACACGTTGCAGGCAAATGAGCTAATATTTGCAAAAAATAACAAAGTTCTCAAGTTCCAAGCATTAATTAATTTCCGAAAGAATAAACTGAATATACAGTAAATATATATAAAATAAATAGAAGTAAACAAAATCTTGCATAACTAATAAGACAAAAAGTAAAACATGATTGACTTCAATAAAATATTTTGTATTAGGTAAAAGCCAAATCAAAAAAGTGGGTCTTAAAAACATGAACATTCTCCGCGGCCTTGAGGTCTTCCGGCAAGCTGTTCCATAGACGGGGTCATAATGGTGGAAAGATGCCATCCCCGGACTTTGTGACCTGACTGTTGGGTAGGGTAAAAGTAATTCTGAATTAAAGAAGGCCCAATACTATAAAAAAATGTTTGTACATAAACCCTAAGCAGAACCTTAAAATTGATCCTGAAACACACGGTGAGCCAATGCAGCGATTTTAAAACTGGTGTAATGTGAGCCTGCCTTCTGGCCTTCGCCCGGACACGTGCCGCTTAATTCTGGAGTAATATCAGAATCAGAAATACTTTAATAATCCATCCATCCATCCATCCATCCATCTTCCTCCGCTTATCCGAGGTCGGTTCGCGGGGGCAGCAGCCTAAGCAGGGAAGCCCAGATGCTCCCCTCCCCAGCCACTTCGTCCAGCTCTTCCCGGGGAATCCCGAGGCGTTCCTAGACATAGTCTTCCCAACGTGTCCTGGGTCTTCCCCGTGGCCTCCTACCGGTCGGACGTGCCCGAAACACCTCCCTAGGGAGGCGTTTGGGTGGCATCCTGACCAGATGCCCGGATTACCTCATCTTGCTCCTCTCGGTGTGGAGGAGCAGCGGCTATACTTTGAGCTCCTCCCAAATGGCAGAGCTTCTCACCCTATCTCTAAGGGAGAGCCCCGCCACCCGGCGGAGGAAACTAATTTCGGCCGCTTGTACCCGTGATCTCGTCCTTTCGGTTATACCCCAAAGCTCATGACCATAGGTGAGGATGGGAACGTAGATCGACTGGTAAATAGAGAGCTTTGCCTTCCGGCTCAACTCCTTCTTCACCACAACGGATCGATACAGCGTCCGCATTACTGAAGACGCCTGTCGATCTCACGGTCCACTCTTCCCTCACTCGTGAAAAAGACTCTGAGTTACTTGAACTCTTCCACTTGGGGCAGGGTCTCCATCCCAACCCGGAGATGGCACTCCACCCGTTTCCGGGCAAGAACCATGGACTCTGACTCGGAGGTGCTGACTCTCATCCCAGTCGCTTCACACTCTGCTGTGATCCGATCCAGTGAGAGCTGAAGATCCTGGCCAGATGAAGCCATCAGAACCACATCATCTGCAAAAAGCAGAGACCTAATTCTGCAGCCACCAAACCAGATCCCCTCAACGCCTTGACTGCCCTTAGAAATTCTGTCCATAAAAGCTATGAACAGAATCGGTGACAAAGGACAGCCTTGGCGGAGTCCAACCCTCACTGGAAACGTGTCCGACTTACTGCCAGCAATGCGGACCAATCTGTGACACTGATCGTACAGAGAGCGGACTGCCATAATCAGACAGTCTGATAACCCATACACTCTGAGTACTCCCCACAGGACTTCCCGAGGGACACATTCGAATGCCTTCTCCAAGTCCACAAAGCACATGTAGACTGGTTGGGCAAACTCCCATGCACCCTCAAGGACCCTGCCGAGAGTATAGAGCTGGTCCACAGTTCCACGACCAGGACGAAAACCACAAATTTCCTCCTGAATCCGAGGTTCGACTATCCGGCGTAGCCTCCTCTCCAGTACACCTGAATAGACCTTACCGGGAAGGCTGAGGAGTGTGATCCCACGATAGTTGGAACACACCCTACGGTTCCCATTCTTAAAGATAGGAACCACCACCCCGGTCTGCCAATCCAGAGGCACCGCCCCTGATGTCCACGCGATGCTGCAGAGTCTTGTCAACCAAGACAGCCCCACAGCATCCAGAGTCTTAAGGAACTCCTAGCGGATCTTATCTACCCCCGGGGCCTTGCCGCCGAGGAGCTTTTTAATTATCCCCGAGGGGAAATTAAGATTTTCTGCACAATCCCATTCAAGAGCAGACAAGCATTACAGGGAGACAGAACAATTTCAAACATGACAGGGAGACACAATAGGATCAAACATTACAGTGAGACAGAACAGGATCGCTGACGGGTCTGCCAACTTCTGGCACCCCTTACAAAAAAGGTGACAAACAGCTTGGGTGGGGGAAGCATGGCCAGAGACAGGAGCAGACGCAACAAAGCAACCAAGTGTCCAATTGTCGGCCAGTGTCCATTCCGGATGGATGAGTGAGGATGGGTCCAAGGAGACCAAGGTGTCCGATACCTGCTCATTCAGCCAAGACACTGAAGCTTGTCCAGCTCCGCAGTCCTGTCTCTTCAACTGCACTTCCTCCAGTCTCTCCAAACAGATTCTGACCTGGCAGAGACCCAGCAGCTGGTCTCTACGGCCAAAAAGCTCCCTGGAGACTACATTTAATACACTTTGGTAGTAGAGGAAGACTACATTTAATACACTTTGGTGGTAGAGGGAGACTACATTTAATTAATCTCCTCTAGTCTCTCCAAACGGATGCTGGTGTGGCAGAGACCCAGCAGCTGGTCTCCATGGCCAAAAGGCTCCCCAGAGACTACATTTAATACACTTTGGTGGTAGAGGGAGACTACATTTAATACAATTTGGTGGAAGAAGGAGGCTACATTTAACACATCTCTTCAAGTCTCTCCAAACGGACTCTGGTGTGGCAGAGACCCAGCAGCTGGTCTCTAAACCCAAAAGGCTCCCTGGAGACTACATTTAATACACTTTGGTAGTAGAGGAAGACTACATTTAATACACTTTGGTGGTAGAGGGAGACTACATTTAATTAATCTCCTCTAGTCTCTCCAAACGGATACTGATGTGACAGAGACCCAGCAGCTGGTCTCCTTGGCCAAAAGGCTCCCCAGAGACTACATTTAATACACTTTGGTGGTAGAGGGAGACTACATTTAATACAATTGGGTGGAAGAAGGAGGCTACATTTAACACATCTCTTCAAGTCTCTCCAAACGGACTCTGGTGTGGCAGAGACCCAGCAGCTGGTCTCTAAACCCAAAAGGCTCCACGGAAGACTACATTTAATACATGTTGGTGGTAGAGGGAGACTACATTTGATACATCTCCTTCAGTCGGTTCAAATGGAGTCTGGTGTGGCAGAGACTCAGCTGCTTGTCTCCATGGCCAAAACACTCCCGGGAGGCAGAGGTAATATATACATATAGAAAACGAAAAAGCAGGGCGTTACAATCATCTATATGATTCGTAATAAAAGGGCACACTAGTGTCTCCATGTTGACCAGGTTCAGTATTCTGATAAAGTTAGAGAATCCAGATTAAAAATTTGCTGGGGCGAGGGGAGCATGGCCAGAGACAGAAGCAGACCCAACAAAGCAATCTCAGCTGCCCGCCAACTCCTGGCCAGTGTCCAGTCCGCATGGATAAGCGAGTATGCGTCCAAGGAGACCAAGGTGTCCGATACGTGCTCATTCAGCCAAGATACTGTGAAGCTTGTCCAGCTCTGCAGCCCTGTCTCTTCATCCGCATCTCCTCCAGTCTCTCCAAACGGACTCTGGTGTGGTAGAGACCCAGCAGCTGGTCTCCATGGACAAAAGGCTCCCCGGAGACAACATTTAATACTCTTTGGTGGTAGAGGGAGACTAGATTAAATACACTTTGGTGGTAGAGGGAGACTACATTTAACACTTCTACTCCAGTCTCTCCAAACGGACTCGGGTATGGTATAGACCCAGCAGCTGGTCTCCATGGCCAAAAGGCTCCCCGGAGACTACATTTAATACACTTTGGTGGTAGATGAAGACTACATTTAATACATTTCCTCCAGTCTCTCCAAACAGACTCCGGTGTGGCAGAGACCCAACAGCTGGTCTCTATGGCCAAAAGGCTCCCGGGAGCCAGAGGTAACATATAGAAGACTACAAAACCAGGCGTTACAATCATCTATACGACTCGTAATAAAAGGGCACACTAGCGTCTCCGTGTTGACCAGGTTCTGTAGTCTGATAAAGTGAGAGAATCCAGATTAATCGTTTGCTGGGGTGAGGGGAGCATGGCCAGAGACAGGAGCAGACCCAACAAAGCAACCTCGGCCGGCCGCCAACTCTCAGCCAGTGTCCATTCCGGATGGATGAGCGAGGATGCGTCGAAGGAGACAGAGGTGTCCGATGCCAGCTCAATCAGCCAAGACATTGTGAAGTTTGTCCAGCTCTGCAGTCCTGTCTATACGTCCGCATCTCCTCCGGTCTCTCCAATCGGACTCTGGTGTAGTAGAGACCCAGCAGCTGGGCTCGATGGCCAAAAGGCTCCCGGGAGCCAGAGGTAACATATATACACATAGAAGACTAGAAAGCAGGGCGTTACAATCATCTATACGACTCGTAATCAAAGCGAGCATGAGCGTCTCCGTGTTGACCAGGTTCAGTATTCTGATAAAGTGAGAGAATCCAGATTAATCATTTGCTGGGGTGAGGGGAGCATGGCCATAGACAGGAGCAGACCCAACAAAGCAGCTTCAGCCGCCTGCCAACTCTCAGCCAGTGTCCATTCCGGATGGATGAGCGAGGATGCGTCCAAGGAGACCGAGGTGTACGATGCCAGCTCAATCAGCCAAGGCACAGTGAAGTTTGTCCAGCTCTGCAGTCCTGTTTATACGTCTGCATGTCCTCCGGTCTCTCCAATCGGACTCTGGTGTAGTAGAGACCCAGCAGCTGGTCTCGGTGGACAAAAGGCTCCCCGGAGACAACATTTAATACTCTTTGGTGGTAGAGGGAGACTACATTAAATACACTTTGGTGGTAAGGGAGACTACATTTAACACACCTCCTCCAGTCTCTCCAAACGGACTCTGGTATGGTATAGACCCAGCAGCTGGTCTCCATGGCCAAAAGGCTCCCCGGAGACTACATTTAATACACTTTGGTGGTAGATGAAGACTACATTTAATACATGTCCCCCAGTGTCTCCAAACAGACTCCGGTGTGGCAGAGACCCAACAGCTGGTCTCTATGGCCAAAAGGCTCCCCGGAGCCAGAAGTAACATATAGAAGACTACAAAACCAGGCGTTACAATCATCTATACGACTCGTAATAAAAGCGCGCACTAGCGTCTCCGTGTTGACCAGGTTCTGTAGTCTGATAAAGTGAGAGAATCCAGATTAATCGTTTGCTGGGGTGAGGGGGGCATGGCCAGAGACAGGAGCAGACCCAACAAAGCAACTTCGGCCGCCTGCCAACTCTCAGCCAGTGTCCATTCCGGATGGATGAGCGAGGATGCGCCCAAGGAGACCGAGGTGTCCGATGCCTGCTCAATCAGCCAAGGCACTGTGAAGTTTGTCCAGCTCTGCAGTCCTGTTTATACGTCCGCATCTCCTCCGGTCTCTCCAATCGGACTCTGGTGTAGTAGAGACCCAGCAGCTGGGCTCGATGGCCAAAAAGCTCCCGGGAGCCAGAGGTAACATATATACACATAGAAGACTAGAAAGCAGGGCGTTACAATCATCTATACGACTCGTAATCAAAGCGCGCACGAGCGTCTCCGTGTTGACCAGGTTCAGTATTCTGATAAAGTGAGAGAATCCAGATTAATCATTTGCTGGAGTGAGGGGAGCATGGCCATAGACAGGAGCAGACCCAACAAAGCAACTTCGGCCGCCTGCCAACTCTCAGCCAGTGTCCATTCCGGATGGATGAGCGAGGATGCGTCCAAGGAGACCGAGGTGTACGATGCCTGCTCAATCAGCCAAGGCACTCTGAAGTTTGTCCAGATCTGCAGTCCTGTTTATACATCCGCATCTCCACCGGTCTCTCCAATCGCACTCTGGTTTAGTAGAGACCCAGCAGCTGGTCTCGGTGGACAAAAGGCTCCCCAGAGACAACATTTAATACTCTTTGGTGGTAGAGGGAGACTACATTAAATACACTTTGGTGGTAAGGGAGCCTACATTTAACACACCTCCTCCAGTCTCTCCAAACGGACTCTGGTATGGTATAGACCCAGCAGCTGGTCTCCATGGCCAAAAGGCCCCCCGGAGACTGCATTTAATACACTTTGGTGGTAGATGAAGACTACATTTAATAATGTCCTCCAGTCTCTCCAAACGGACTCCGGTGTGGCAGAGACCCAACAGCTGGTCTCTATGGCCAAAAGGCTCCCGGGAGCCAGAGGTAACATATAGAAGACCACAAAGCAGGGCGTTACAATCATCTATACGACTCGTAATAGGTTCTGTATTCTGATAAAGTGAGATAATCCAGATTAATCGTTTGCTGGGGTGAGGGGAGCATGTCCAGAGACAGGAGCAGACCCAACAAAGCAACCTCGTCAGCCCGCCAACTCTCAGCCAGTGTCCATTCCGGATGGATGAGCGAGGATGCGTCCAAGGAGACCGAGGTGTCCGATGCCTGCTCCATCAGCCAAGACACTGTGAAGTTTGTCCAGCTCTGCAGTCCTGTCTATATATCCGCATCTCCTCCGGTTTCTCCAAACGAACTCTGGTGTGGCAGAGACCCAGCAGCTAGTTTCCATAGCCAAAAGGCTCCCGGGAGCCAGAGGTAAAATATACATATAGAAAACTAGAAAGCAGGGCGATCATATGTACGACTCGTAATAAAAGCCTACACTAGCGTCTCCATGTGGACCAGGTTCTGTATTCTGATAGAGAGAATCCAGATTAAGCAGAGCATTGGAACACATAATCCCTGAGAGTGGAGGTCTTGTTAAAGAGAGAAATGTTATGAACAACTTCAGGTCACACATTTACGAGGACACGCCGTTGCCCACACAGCTTCCGACATCACCTCTGTAGATCCTTTCCCTCCCGGGGTCTTCATTGCCGTGCCAGCGTCTCGCTGCCAGTTTTACAATCTCCCCTGTCCTGGGGGCAGATGCTAATCCTTCCCTAACAACTTGTGTACAAACCAATTTGGCACTTTCAGCAGTGTTGCCTCCCTCGTATAAGAAGAGACCCCAAAGCCAATTCCATCAGCGTGTGGGCAGCCTGAGCGATGCCCAGGGACCGTGTCCTCTTGCCTTCACGCCGCTATGGTTTTACGGGCCGCTCCTTAATGATGCGTCTGCTACTACGTTTTGTCAGGTCCAGTTTTAAAAGCGGTTATTTTGTCTCAATGTCGCCTCGGGGACAGATTGCTGCGGACATTTTATCGCCTGTTTGCAAATACTTTGGCTTGTGCTCAGTGATGAAGACGCCGCCCTCGGTCCGTTCCAGAGCTGACCGCGGCTTACTGCAGGCCTGGGCAAATGAAGGCCTGGGGCCCACATGCAGCCCGTTGAGCTTTTCAATCTGGCCCATTCCCAAATAATTGTTTTAAATCTTAAAGATGTGCAGGGATGTTTTCTAATGACTGTAAGTCTTGAACTATACAAAGTATTTCAATGGTTGGAATCTGCACTTTTGCATGATATACTAGTTACTATGGTCATCTAATTAGTTACTATGGTCATCTAATTAGTCACTATGGTCATTTAATTAGTTACTATGGTCATGTAATTAGTTACTATGGTCATCTAATTAGTCACCATGGTCATCTAATTAGTTACTATGGTCATCTAATTAGTCACTATTGTCATCTAATTAGTTACTATGGTCATTTAATTAGTTACTATGGTCATGTAATTAGTTATTATGGTCATGTATTTAGTTACTATGGTCATCAAATTAGTTACTATGGTCGTTTAATTAGTTACTATGGTCATCTAATTAGTTACTATGGTCGTTTAATTAGTTACTATGGTCATCTAATTAGTTACTATGGTCATCTAATTAGTTACTATGGTCATCAAATTAGTCACTATGGTCATCTAATTAGTTACTATGGTCATCTAATTAGTTACTATGGTCATGTAATTAGTTACTATGGTCATCTAATTAGTTACTGTGGTCATCTAATTAGTTACTATGGTCATTTAATTAGTTACTATGGTCATGTAATTAGTTTCTATGGTCATCTAATTAGTTACTATGGTCATCTAATAAGTCACTATGGTCATCTAATTAGTTACTATGGTCATTTAATTAGTTACTATGGTCATTTAATTAGTTACTATGGTCATCTAATTAGTTACTATGGTCATCTAATTAGTCACTATGGTCATCTAATTAGTTACTATGGTCATCTAATTAGTCACTATGGTCATGTAATTAGTTTCTATGGTCATCTAATTAGTTACTATGGTCATCTAATAAGTCACTATGGTCATCTAATTAGTTACTATGGTCATTTAATTAGTTACTATGGTCATTTAATTAGTTACTATGGTCATCTAATTAGTTACTATGGTCATCTAATTATTTACTATGGTCATGTAATTAGTTACTATGGTCATCTAATTAGTTACTATGGTCATCTAATTAGTTACTATGGTCATCTAATTAGTTACTATGGTCATCTAATTAGTTGCTATGGTCATCTAATTAGTTGCTATGGTCATACAATTAGTTACTATGGTCATCTAATTAGTTTCTATGGACATCTAATTAGTTACTATGGTCATCCAATTAGTTACTATGGTCATCTAATTAGTTACTATGGTCATCTAATTGGTTACTATGGTCATCTAATTAGTTACTATGGTCATCTAATTAGTTACTATGGTCATCCAATTAGTTACTATGGTCGTTTAATTAGTTACTATGGTCATCTAATTAGTTACTATGGTCATCTAATCAGTTTCTATGGTCATCTAATTAGTTACTATGGTCATCCAATTAGTTACTATGGTCATCTAATTAGTTACTATGGTCATCTAATTAGTTACTATGGTAGTCTAATTAGTCACTATGGTTATGTAATTAGTTACTATGGTCATCTAATTAGTCACTATGGTCATCTAATTAGTTACTATGGTCATCTAATTAGTTACTATGGTCATCTAATTAGTCACTATGGTCATCTAATTAGTTACTATGGTTATTTAATTAGTTACTATGTCCATCTAATTAGTTACTATGGTCATGTATTTAGTTTCTATGGTCATCTAATTAGTCACTATGGTCATCTAATTAGTTACAATGGTCATCCAATTAGTTACTATGGTCATCCAATTAGTTACTATGGTCATCTAATTAGTTACTATGGTAGTCTAATTAGTCACTATGGTTATGTAATTAGTTACTATGGTCATCTAATTAGTCACTATGGTCATCTAATTAGTTACTATGGTCATCTAATTAGTTACTATGGTCATCTAATTAGTCACTATGGTCATCTAATTAGTTACTATGGTTATTTAATTAGTTACTATGTCCATCTAATTAGTTACTATGGTCATGTATTTAGTTTCTATGGTCATCTAATTAGTCACTATGGTCATCTAATTAGTTACAATGGTCATCTAATTAGTTACTATGGTCATCTAATTATTTACTATGGTCATGTAATTAGTTACTATGGTCATCTAATTAGTTACTACGGTCATTTAATTAGTTACTATTGTCATCTAATTAGTTTCTATGGTCATCTAATTAGTTACTATGGTCATCCAATTAGTTACTATGGTCATCTAATTAGTTTCTATGGTCATCTAATTAGTTTCTATGGTCATCTAATTAGTTACTATGGTCATCCAATTAGTTACTATGGTCATCTAATTAGTTTCTATGGTCATCTAATTAGTTACTATGGTCATCCAATTAGTTACTATGGTCATCCAATTAGTTACTATGGTCATCTAATTAGTTACTATGGTCATCCAATTAGTTACTATGGTCATCTAATTAGTTACTATGGTCATTTAATTAGTTACTATGGTCATCTAATTAGTTTCTATGGTCATCTAATTAGTTACTATGGTCATCCAATTAGTTACTATGGTCATCCAATTAGTTACTATGGTCATCCAATTAGTTACTATGGTCATCTAATTAGTCACTATGGTTATGTAATTAGTCACTATGGTCATCTAATTAGTTACTATGGTCATCTAATTAGTTTCTATGGTCATCTAATTAGTTACTATGGTCATCCAATTAGTTACTATGGTCATCTAATTAGTTACTATGGTGATGTAATTAGTTACTATGGTCATGTAATTAGTTACTATGGTCATCTAATTAGTTATTATGGTCAAGTAATTAGTTACTATGGTCATGTAATTAGTTACCATGGTCATCTAATTAGTTACCATGGTCATCTCATTAGTTACTATGGTCATCCAATTAGCCACTATTGTCATGTGACTAATTACATATAGATTCTTGTTTTTTCTTTGTCATGAAAAAGAGAGGTTTTTTGGGTTGGTGCACTAATTGTAAGTGTATCTTGTGTTTTTATGTTGATTTAATTGAAAAAAAAAAAAAAAAAATTAAATAAAAAAAAATTTAAAGAAAAAAAATATTTGCTGTTTGTTGTATTTATGTTGCATTTAGCTTGATTGAAAATATGTGGATGGAGAGGGGGTCTGACGTTCATATGTTGTTAATAGTTAGTGTTTTATCCCTCATACGTAATATTGTGAATCCCACATTCTTTATTTTCATGTACATTCTGGGTGTCTCATTCAGTAAAAAAAATGTAAAATTCAATTCTGTTTTTAAGGCGGTCTGTCATAACATGTCAACTTTTACTCACAATGTGTCGACTTTTCTCATAAAATTGGGGAAAATGTCTAAAATGTTTTCTGTTTCTTTAAGATTGCAATATTTTTTCATAAAATTAAAACTTTTTATGTAAAATTAATACCTTTTAAATGCAACATTTGTCATATAAAATTCTGACTTTTATCACAATATTGCCAATTTGTTTGTTGTTCTTGTAAAATAGTGAAGCTTTTTGAGTACAATTATGACTTTTGTCATACTGTACTTTCGCCAAGTACAATTCCGATTATTATAATACTGCCAAAATTTTAAAGATTTCTTGTAAAATTTTGACTTTTGTCGAGTAAAATTACAACTCTTTTCATAAAATTGCACACATTTTAAGTTTTTCTTGTAAAATTTTGATTTGCGTTGAGTAAAACGACAACTTATAATACTGCCAAAATTCTAAGTTTTTCATGTGAAATTCCAACTCATTTTTCACAACAAGCTTTTATATATTTGCATAGTATGTATATGTTATTAATGTTGTAAATACACATCTTTATATATCTAGAAAGGGTGGTCTAAAGAAGTAGGCATTTTTCGGAGGATCCACAAGGAAAAGAACCTTCCATCTAAGGACTGGTGAACAAGTTAGGACATAAATCATGGTCCCAATACTGAAAACTATTGCATCCAGTAGAGAGCCAAATAATAAAATCTGTGAACATTGCTCCAAAGTCAGGATTTTTTGCTGATTTAATGTGCATACGAAAATAAACATTGACAGGTGCAAAAGCAGCAATACATGATAAAACAAGACAGCAGCTAAAGAAGGACTTCCCTATTCATCCCCGGAAAAAAACAGGAGATGAACAGCTGACTTTTGTCATAATTTTGCCAATTAAAATTCTGATTATTATTCTTATATTGCAAAAATGTTTAGGTTTTCTAATAAAATTCTGACTCTTTTCATATAATTGCCAAAATGTTAGCTTTTCTTGTAAAATTGCAACTGTTGAGTAAAATTCCAACTTTTATCATAATATTGCACTAATGTTCAGTTTTTCCTGCAAAATTTTGACTTCCGTTGAGTAAAATTACGACTTTTATCATAGTACTGGCAAAATTGAAAAGCTGACTTGTCATCATTTTGCCAAGTAAAATTCCGATTATTATTCTAATTTTGCCAAAATTTTAAAGTTTTCTTATAAGACTGTGACTTTTGTCGAGTAAAATTGCGACTCTTTTCATAAAATTGCCAAAATGTTAAGCTTTTCTTGTAAAAATGCGACTGTTCTTGAATAAAATTGCAGCTTTTATCATAATATTGTACAAATGTTCAGTTTTTCTTGTAAAATATTGACTTGCATGGAGTGAAATTCCGACTTTTTTTATGATACTGACAAAATTCTAGGTTTTTCTTGTGAAATTCTTGTGAAAACTATTGCATCTAATAGAGAGCCAAATACTAGAGTCTGTGAACATTGCTCCAAAGTCAGGATTTTTTGTTGATTTAATGTGCGTACAAAAGTAAACAGTGACAGGCGCAAAAGCAGCAATATATGATAAAACAATATGGCAGCTAAAGAAGGACTTCCCTATTCATCCCCGGAAAAACCCGGGAGATGAACAGCTGACTTTTGTTTTGCGCCCTGTCACCTGTTCTACTTTTGTACGCACATTAAATCCAAAAAAATTCTGACTTTGGAGCAAAGTTTCACAGGACTTCTAGTATTTAGGCTCTCTATTAATAAAATTGCCAAAATGTTAAGCTTTTCTTGTAAAATTGCGACTGTTCTTGAATAAAATAACAGCTTTTAAAGTAATATTGCACAAATGTTCAGTTTTTCTTGTAAAAAGATGACTTGCATGGAGTAAAATTCCGACTTTTTTTGTGATACTGACAAAGTTCTAGGTTTTTCTTGTGAAATTTTTGTGAAAACTATTGCATCTAATAAAGAGCCAAATACTACAGTCTGTGAACATTGCTCCAAAGTCAGGTTTTTTTTTTGCCGTTTTAATGTGCGTACAAAAGTAAACATTGACATGCGCAAAAGCAGCAATATATGATAAAAACAAGACGGCAACTAAAGGACTTCCCTATTCATCGCCGGAAAAACCCGGGAGATGAACAACTGACTTTTTTGTCATTTTGCAAGTAAAAATCTGATTAATATTCTAATATTGCCAAAATGTTTAATTTTAAGTGACTTTTGTCGAGTGAAATTGCGACGCTTTTCATAAAATTGCCAAAATGGTAAACTTTTCTTGTAAAATTGTGACTCTTATTGAATGAAATTCCAACTTTTATCATAATATTGCACAAATATTCAGTTTCTCTTGTAAAATGTTGACTTGCATTGAATAAAAATTATGACTTTTTTTATAATACTACCAAAATTCTAGGTTTTTCTTGTGAAATTCTAGTGTTTTTTGTGAAATTCTTGTGAAAACTATTGCATATTCTAGAAAGCCAAATACTAGAGTCTGTGAATATTGCTCCAAAGTCAAGATTTTTTGTTGATTTAATGTGCATACAAAAGTAAACATTGACATGCGCAAAAGCAGCAATATATGATAAAAACAAGACGGCAGCTAAAGGACTTCCCTATTCACCCGGCGGAAAAACCCGGGAGATGAACAACTGACTTTTGTCATCATTTTGTTAGTAAAATTCTAATTAATATTCTAATATTGCCAAAATGTTTAAGTTTTCTCATAAAATTGTGACTTTTGTCGATTAAAATTGCTACTCTTTTCATAAAATTGCCAAAATGGTAAACTTTTCTTGTAAAATTTGGACTCTTATTGAGTGAAATTCCACTCTTATCATAATATTGCAAAAATATTCAGTTTCTCTTGTAAAATGTTGACTTGCATTGAGTAAAATTACGACTTTTTTTTATAATACTGCCAAAATTATAGGTTTTTCTTGTGAAACTCAATTTTTTTTTTGTGAAATTCTTGTGAAAACTATTGCATCTACTAGAAAGCCAAATACTAGAGTCTGTGAACATTGCTCCAAAGTCAGGATTTTTTGTTGATTTAATGTGCATACAAAAGTAAACATTGACAGGCGCAAAAGCAGCAATATATGATAAAAACAAGACGGCAGCTAAAGAAGGACTTCCCTATTCATCCTCGGAAAAACCCGGGAGATGTCATTGTCAGCATTTTGCCAAGTAAAATTCAGATTATTATTCTAACATTGCCAAAGTTTTTAAGTTTTCTTATAAAATTGTGACTTTTGTTGTGTAAAATTACGACTATTTTCATAGAATTGCCAAAATGTTAAGCTTTTCTTGTAAAATTGTGACTGTTCTTGAATAAAATTGCAGCTTTTATCATAATATTGCACAAATATTAACAACAAACTGTTTTGTATTTGCATAGTATGTACATATTATTAATGTTGTAAATACACATCTTTATATATCTAGAAAGGGATATATAATATATATAATATATATATATATATATAATATATATAATAATGCCTAACTAAAGAGGTAGGCATTATTCGGAGGTCTCACGAAGGTATGAAATACAAGTGTGTGTGTGTGTGTGCGTGTGTGCGTGTGTGCGTGTGTGCGTGGGTGTGTGTGTGTGTGTGTGTGTGTGTGTGTGTGTGTGTGTGTGTGTGTGCGTGTGTGTGTGTGTGTGTGTGTGTGTGTGTTTTCATCAACAAGGAAAAGTACCTTCCATCTAAGGACTGGTGAACAAGTTAGGACATAAATCATGGTCCCAATACTGAAAACTGTTGCATCCAGTAAAGAGCCAAATAATAGAATCTGTGAACATTGCTCCAAAGTCAAATAAAATTCAGAATATTATTCTAATACTGCCAACATTTTTAAGTTTTCTCATAAAATTGTGACTTTTGTCGAGTAAAACTACGACTCTTTTCATAAAATTGCCAAAATGTTAATCTTTTCTTGTATAATTGCGACTGTTCTTGAGTAAAATTCCAACTTTTATCATAATATTGCACAAATGTTCAGTTTTAAAAAATGTTGACTTGTGTTGAATAAAAAGACAACTTTTATTATAATACTGCCTAAAGTCCAAGTTTTTCTTGTGACATTCTAACTCATTTTTAACAACAAAATGTTTTATATTTGCACAGTATGTATATATGAATAATGTTGTAAATACACATCTTTATATATCTGGAAAGGGTGGTCTTAAAGAGGTTGACATAATTCGGAGGTCTCAAGAAGGTACGGAATACAAGAGAGGTGTGTGTGTGTGTGTGTGTGTTGTGTGGTGTGGTGTGGTGTGGTGTGTGTGTGTGTGTGTGTGTGTGTGTGTGTGTGTGTGTGTGTGTGTGTGTGTGTGTGTGTGTGTGTGTGTGTGTGTTTTTTCATCAACAAGGAAAAGTACCTTCCGTCTAGGACTGGTGAACAAGTTAGGACATAAATTATGGTCCCAATACGGAAAACCATTACATCTAATAGAGAACCAAAAACTAGAGTCTGTGAACATTGCTCCAAAGTCAAATAAATTCAGAATATTATTCTAATACTGCCAAAATGTTTAAGTTTTCTCATAAAATTGTGACTTTTGTCGAGTAAAATTACGACTCTTTTAATACAATTGCCAAAATGTTAAGCTTTTCTTGTAAAATTGCGACTGTTCTTGAATAAAATTGCAGCTTTTATCATAATATTGCACGAATGTTCAGTTTTTCTTGTAAAATGTTGACTTGCATGGAGTAAAATTACGACTTTTTTTTCATGATACTGACAAAATTCTAGGTTATTCTTGTGAAAACTATTGCATTTAATATAGAACCAAAAACTAAAGTCTGTGAACATTGCTCCAAAGTCAAATAAAATTCAGAATATTATTCTAATACTGCCAAAATTTTTAAGTTTTCTCATAAAATTGTGACTTTTGTCGAGTAAAATTACGACTCTTTTCATAAAATTGCCAAAATATTAAGCTTTTATTGTTAAATTGCGACTGTTTTATTTTAAGTTTTATCATAATATTGCACAAATGTTCAGTTTTGAAAAATGTTGACTTGTGTTGAATAAAATGACAACTTTTATAATATTGCCAAAATTCTAAGCTTTTCTTGTGAAATTCCAACTCATTTTTAACAACAAACTGTTTTATATTTGCATAGTATGTATATATTATTAATGTTGTAAATACACATCTTTATATATCTAGAAAGGGTGGTCTTAAAGAGGTTGGCATAATTCGAAGGTCTCAAGAAGGTACGAAATACAAGAGGTGTGTGTGTGTGTGTGTGTGTGTGTGTGCGTGTGCGTGTGTGCGTGTGTGCGCGTGTGTGTGTGTGTGTGTGTGTGTGTGTGTGTGTGTGTGTGTGTGTGTGTGTGTGTGTGTGTGTGTGTGTGTGTGTGTGTGTGTGTGTGTGTGTGTGTGTGTGTGTGTGTGTTTTCATCAACAAGGAAAAGTACCTTCCGTCTAGGACTGGTGAACAAGTTAGGACATAAATTATGGTCCCAATACGGAAAACCATTACATCTAATAGAGAACCAAAAACTAGAGTCTGTGAACATTGCTCCAAAGTCAAATAAATTCAGAATATTATTCTAATACTGCCAAAATGTTTAAGTTTTCTCATAAAATTGTGACTTTTGTCGAGTAAAATTACGACTCTTTTAATAAAATTGCCAAAATGTTAAGCTTTTCTTGTAAAATTGCGACTGTTCTTGAATAAAATTGCAGCTTTTATCATAATATTGCACGAATGTTCAGTTTTTCTTGTAAAATGTTGACTTGCATGGAGTAAAATTACGACTTTTCTTTTTATGATACTGACAAAATTCTAGGTTATTCTTGTGAAAACTATTGCATTTAATATAGAACCAAAAACTAAAGTCTGTGAACATTGCTCCAAAGTCAAATAAAATTCAGAATATTATTCTAATACTGCCAAAATTTTTAAGTTTTCTCATAAAATTGTGACTTTTGTCGAGTAAAATTACGACTCTTTTCATAAAATTGCCAAAATATTAAGCTTTTATTGTTAAATTGCGACTGTTTTATTTTAAGTTTTATCATAATATTGCACAAATGTTCAGTTTTGAAAAATGTTGACTTGTGTTGAATAAAATGACAACTTTTATAATATTGCCAAAATTCTAAGCTTTTCTTGTGAAATTCCAACTCATTTTTAACAACAAACTGTTTTATATTTGCATAGTATGTATATATTATTAATGTTGTAAATACACATCTTTATATATCTAGAAAGGGTGGTCTTAAAGAGGTTGGCATAATTCGAAGGTCTCAAGAAGGTACGGAATACAAGAGGTGTGTGTGTGTGTGTGTGTGTGTGTGCGTGTGCGTGTGCGTGTGCGTGTGCGTGTGCGTGTGCGTGTGCGTGTGTGTGTGTGTGTGTGTGTGTGTGTGCGTGTGCGTGTGTTTTCATCAACAAGGAAAAGTACCTTCCATCTAAGAAGGTACATAAATTATGGTCACAGTACAGAAAAACATTACATCTAATAGAGAACCAAAAACTAGAGTCTGTGAACATTGATCCAAAGTCCAATAAAATTCAGAATATTATTCTAATACTGCCAACATTTTTAAGTTTTCTCATAAAATTGTGACTTTTGTCGAGTAAAACTACGACTCTTTTCATAAAATTGCCAAAATGTTAATCTTTTCTTGTAAAATTGCGACTGTTCTTGAGTAAAATTCCAACTTTTATCATAACATTGCACAAATATTCAGTTTTGAAAAATGTTGACTTGTGTTGAATAAAAAGAAAACTTTTATTATAATACTGCCTAAAGTATAAGTTTTTCTTGTGAAATTCTAACTAATTTTTAACAACAAAATGTTTTATATTTGCATAGGATATATATATTAATAATGTTGTAAATACACATCTTTATATATCTGGAAAGGGTGGTCCTAAAGAGGTAAGCATTTTTCTTAGGTCTCAAGAAGGTACGAAATACAACTGTGTGTGTGTGTGTGTTTGTGTGTGTGTATATATATATATATACATACACATACTGGTCCCCAGACACATTTTTTTCTCTAAATTTGGCCCCTTCGAGTCAAAATAATTGCCCTGGCTGTCTGTCTCCGTCCTTTAAGAGGCGGTCAATGGCGTGATTGTTTGTGATTTTCAGGCCTCTCTTCCACTCATCACTCTCTGCTTTGCTTCCCCCCATTCAGCCCCCTTCTCCGCCGCGGGTAGTGAGACGGCCGTCAAGTTCGATTCCCAGGGGGACGGCATAGGCCGCTACAACGTCTTCAGCTACCAGCGCTCGGGCGACCGCTACGGCTACGTGCCGGTGGGGGAGTGGGCCGAGAGCTTGAGCCTGAACGGCGCTCTGATTCGCTGGCCCAGAGAAGCGGCGCCCACCTCGCAGTGCAGCGACCCCTGTGAGCGCAACGAGATGAAGAAAATGCAGGCAGGTGGGGGAGAGAATTTGAACGTTTAAAGGTACCTTATCAGGGAGAAGTGTCTATTTCAACACACACCCAAATCCTATTCTGGGCTTTTCCCTGCTTCCCAGGTGAGTATTGCTGCTGGATCTGCACAGCCTGCGAGCCTCACGAGTACCTGGCGGACGAGTTCACCTGCTCGCCCTGCGCCCCCGGTCAGTGGCCCACTGAGGACTTGACGTCCTGCTACGAGCTGCCGGAGGACTACATTATGTGGGAGGACGCCTGGGCCATTGGTCCAATCACAATCGCCTGTGTAGGGTGAGTGATGGACAGGCCGGATGGTACAACTCCCATATTTACCACATTTTAGAAGAAAAAAGCATTTTTACAAGTAGTAGCCGCACAGGACTATAAGCCGCAGATATATACGTCGTGAAATTAGTTATTTACACCGAAATATTGTGCAAATGTTAATTGGAATACCTTAATTGTTTCCAAACAGTGCCTGTTGCAGGGCAGTAAAACGGCTGATCAAACAAAACAGAAGTCATCGTTATGGACCCACTGGCTTTGGTGAATTTGTGAAACTGACACAATACAAAAAAGAATGTCATTGTGAGTTATTAATACTAACACGGACACTTGTAAAGGCGTTAGCATATTTGCTAACAATGCTAGCTTGATTACATGACAGAAGTGCGTTCAAATATGCATAAAAACACTAACATTTTAGAGACATCACACATGGGAGACTTTAGTAAATATAAATTGTTTTAGTTATATTGAAAAACTTGGAATTACAAGTATAAACCGCACTGGATTATAAGCCACAGATATATAAAATGTGAAATGAGTTATTTACACGGAAATATTTTGCAAATGTTAATTGGAATACCTTAATTGTTTCCAAACAGTGCCTGTTGCAGGGCAGTAAAACGGCTGATCAAACAAAACAGAAGTCATCGTTATGGACCCACTGGCTTTGGAAGCTTTGGTGAATTTGTGAAACTGACACAATTCAAAAAATAATGTCATTGTGAGTTATTAATAATAACATAGACATTTGTAAAGGTGTTAGCATATTTGCTAACAATGCTAGCTTGATTACATGACAGAAGTGCGTTCAAATATGCATAAAAACACTAACATTTTAGAGACATCACACATGGGACACTTAAGTAAAGATAAATTGTTTTAGTTATATTGAAAAACTTGGAATTACATGTATAAACCACACTGGATTATAAGCCACAGATATATAAAATGTGAAATGAGTTATTTACACAGAAATATTTTGCAAATTTTAATTGGAATACCTTAATTGTTTTCAAACAGTGCCTGTCGCAGGGCAGTAAAACGGCTGATCAAACAAAACAGAAGTCATCACTTTGGAAGCTTTGGTGAATTTGTGAAACTGTCAAAATACAAAAAGAATGTCATTGTGAGTTATTAATACTAACACGGACAGTTGTAAAGGCGTTAGCATATTTGCTATCAATTCTAGCTTGATTACATGACAGAAGTGCGTTCAAATTTGCATAAAAACACTAACATTTTAGAGACATCACACATGGGACACTTAAGTAAATATAAATGGTTTTACTTATATTGAAAAACTTGGAATTACAAGTATAAACCGCACTGGATTATAAGGCACAGATATATAAAATGGGAAATGAGTTATTTACACAGAAATATTTTGCAAATGTTAGTTGGAATACCTTAATTGTTTCCAAACAGTGCCTGTTGCATGGCAGTAAAACGGCTAATCAAACGAAACGGAAGTCATACTTATGGACCCACTGGCCTTGGAAGCTTTGATGAATTTTTGAAACTGTCAAAATACAAAAAAATATCATTTTGAGTTATTAATACTAACACGGACAGTTGTAAATGCGTTAGCATATTTGCTAACAATGCTAGCTTGATTACATGACAGAAGTGCGTTCAAATATGCATAAAAACACTAACATTTTAGCGACATCACAAATGGGAGACTTTAGTAAAAATAAATTGTTTTAGTTATATTGAAAAACTTGGAATTACAAGTATAAACCGCACTGGATTATAAGCCACAGGTATATAAAATGTGAAATTAGTTATTTACACGGAAATATTTTGCAAATGTTAATTGGAATACCGTAATTGTTTCCAAACAGTGCCTGTTGCAGGGCAGTAAAACGGCTGATCAAACAAAACAGAAGTCATCGTTATGGACCCACTGGCTTTGGAAGCTTTGGTGAATTTGTGAAACTGTCAAAATACAAAAAGAATGTCATTGTGAGTTATTAATTATAATACAGACATTTGTAAAGGCGTTAGCATATTTGCTAACAATGCTAGCTTGATTACATGACAGAAGTGCGTTCAAATATGCATAAAAACACTAACATTTTAGAGACATCACACATGGGACACTTAAGTAAAGATAAATTGTTTTAGTTATATTGAAAAACTTGGAATTACTTGTATAAACCACACTGGATTATAAACCACAGATATATAAAATGTGAAATGAGTTATTTACACAGAAATATTTTGCAAATGTTAATTGGAATACCTTAATTGTTTCCAAACAGTGCCTGTCGCAGGGCAGTAAAACGGCTGATCAAACAAAACAGAAGTCATCGCTTTAGAAGCTTTGGTGAATTTGTGAAACTGTCAAAATACAAAAAGAATGTCATTGTGAGTTATTAATACTAACACGGACAGTTGTGAAAGCGTTAGCATATTTGCTAACAATTCTATCTTGATTACATGACAGAAGTGCGTTCAAATTTGCATAAAACACTAACATTTTAGAGACATCACACATGGGACACTGAAAAATATAAATTGTTTTAGTTATATTGAAAAACTTGGAATTAGAAGTATAAACCGCACTGGATTATAAGGCACAGATATATAAAATGTGAAATGAATTATTTACACGGAAATATTTTGTAAATAATAACTGGAATACCGTAATTGTTTCCACACAGTGCCTGTTGCAGGGCAGTAAAACGGCTGATCAAACAAAACGGAAGTCATACTTATGGACCCACTGGCTTTGGTGAATTTGTGAAACTGACACAATACAAAAAAGAATGTCATTGTGAGTTATTAATACTAACACGGACACTTGTAAAGGCGTTAGCATATTTGCTAACAATGCTAGCTTGATCACATGACAGAAGTGCGTTCAAATATGCATAAAAACTAATATTTTAGAGACATCACACATGGGACACTTAAGTAAATATAAATTGTTTTAGTTATATTGAAATCTTGGAATTACAAGTATAAACCGCACTGGATTATAAGCCACAGATATATAAAATGTGAAATGAGTTATTTACACGGAAATATTTTGCAAATGTTAATTGGAATACCGTAATTGTTTCCAAACAGTGCCTGTCGCAGGGCAGTAAAACGGCTGATCAAACAAAACAGAAGTCATCGTTATGGACCCACTGGCTTTGGAAGCTTTGGTGAATTTGTGAAACTGTCAAAACACAAAAATAATGTCATTGTGAGTTATTAATACTAACACGGACACTTGTAAAGGCATTAGCATATTTGCTAACAATGCTAGCTTGATACCATGACAAAAGTGCGTTCAAATATGCATAAAAACACTAACATTTTAGAGACATCACACATGGGACACTTAAGTAAATATAAATTGTTTTAGTTATATTGAAAAACTTGGAATTACAAGTATAAACCGCACTGGATTATAAGCCACAGATATATAAAATGTGAAATTAGTTATTTACACGTAAATATTTTGCAAATGTTAATTGGAATACCGTAATTGTTTCCAAACAGTGCCTGTTGCAGGGCAGTAAAACGGCTGATCAAACAAAACGGAAGTCATACTTATAGACCCACTGGCTTTGGTGAATTAGTGAAACTGACACAATACAAAAAGAATGTCATTGTGAGTTATTAATACTAACACGGACACTTGTAAAGGCGTTAGCATATTTGCTAACAAAAATGCTAGCTTGATTACATTATGAAAGCGCATAGAAACATGCATGAAAACACTAACATATTCCAGACATCACACATAGTATATGATTTAATTATATTATAAAACTTGGAATTAAAAGTATTAGCCGCACTGGACCATAAACTGCCGATATATAGGTTGTGAAATGAGTTATTTACACGGAAATATTTTGCAAATGTTAATTGGAATACCTTAATTGTTTCCAAACAGTGCCTGTCGCAGGGCAGTAAAATGGCTGTTCAAACAAAACGGAAGTCATCGTTATGGATCCACTGGCTTTGGAAGCTTTGGTGAATTTGTGAAACTGACCCAATACAAAAAAGAATGCCATTGTGAGTTATTAATACTGACACGGACACTTGTAAAGGCGTTAGCATATTTCCTAACAAAAATGCTAGCTTGATTACAAACCCCGTTTCCATATGAGTTGGGAAATTGTGTTAGATGGTAAAAATAAACGGAATACAATGATTTGCAAATCCTTTTCAACCCATATTCAATTGAATGCACTACAAAGACAAGATATTTGATGTTCAAACTCAAAAACTTTATTTTTTTTTTGCAAATAATAAATAACTTCGAATTTCATGGCTGCAACACGTGCCAAAGTAGTTGGGAAAGGGCATGTTCACCACTGTGTTACATCACCTTTTCTTTTAACAACACTCAATAAACGTTTGGGAACTGAGGAAATTAATTGTTGAAGCTCTGAAAGTGGAATTCTTTCTCATTATTGTTTTATGTAGAGCTTCAGTCGTTCAACAGTCCGGGGTCTCCGCCGTCGTATTTTACGCTTCATAATGCGCCACACGTTTTCGATAGGAGTCAGGTCTGGACTGCAGGCGGGCCAGGAAAGTACCCGCACTCTTTTAATACAAAGCCACGCTGTTGTAACACGTGGCTTGGCATTGTCTTGCTGAAATAAGCAGGGGCGTCCATGATAACGTTGCTTGGATGACAACATATGTTGCTCCAAAACCTGTATGGACCTTTCAGCATTAATGGTACCTTCACAGATGTGTAAGTTACCCATGCCTTGGCCACTAATACACCCCCATACCATCACAGATGCTGGCTTTTGAACTTTGCGCTATAACAATCCGGATGGTTATTTTCGTCTTTGTTCTGGAGGACACCACGTCCTCTGTTTCCAAATATAATTTGAAATGTGGACTTGTCAGACCACAGAACACTTTTCCACTTTGCATCAGTCCATCTTAGATGAGCTCGGGCCCAGCGAAGCCGGCGGCATTTCAGGGTGTTGTTGATAAATGGGTTTGGCTTTGCATATTAAGAGTTTTAACTTGCACTTACGGATGTAGCGACCAACTGTAGTTACTGACAGTGATTTTATGAAGTGTTCCTGAGCCCATGTGGTGATATCCTTTACACACTGATGACGTTTTTTGGGGTGCACTACCGCCTGAGGGATCAAAGGTCCGTAATATCATCGCTTACATGCAGTGATTTCTCCAGATTCTCTGAACATTTTGAAGATTTTACGGACCGTAGATGGTAAAATCTCTAAATTCCCTGCAATAGCTCGTTGAGAAATGTTGCTCTAAAACTGTTCGACAATTTGCTTACAAAGTGGTGACCCTCGCCCCTTCCTTGTGTGTAAATTACTTAGGATTTCATGGAAGCTGCTTTTCTACCCAATCATGGCACCCACCTGTTCCCAATTAGCCTGCACACCTGTGGGATGTTCCATATAAGTGTTTGATGAGCATTCCTCAACTGAATTAGTATTTATGTCCACCTTTCCCAACTTCTTTGTCACGTGTTGCTGGCATCAAATTCTAAAAGTAATGATTATTTGCACACAAAAAAAAATGTTTATCAGTTTGAACATCAAATTTGTTGTCTTTGTAGCATATTCAACTGAATGTGGGTTGAAAATGATTTGCAAATCATTGCATTCTGTTACATTTACATCTAAAACAATTTTCCAATTCATATGGAAACGGGGTTTGTACATTCAATTATAGTTAGCATTAATAGATGGACTTTGCCATTGATAGTGTAATAATATCAAGTCAATATACAAAAGTGTTCCTTATTCTGATATGTTCAGGCCCGTCCTTCAGTAAAAGGGATAATGATACTTCAGATACAAAAATGATGCAGTCTATTTGCCCGGATGGAAGTGATTGTTTGTACGGAACGCCTCCACACTGTGTATGGAGACACATCATTAACTGCTAGCTGCTTGTCAACGGGGAAACTACAAATAAAGGCAATAAAATTAATTAATCGGCGATGCTGATCACATACTTAGTTTTTTGTTTTTTACAAAAATCGGCTGATACATGTCGATGGCTGATCCATCAACACATCCCGAGTGGAAACCGGACACTCCATTGGGAAAAGGGCATTCATTTACTACACTGCAAAAAATGAATAAAAAAATTGATTCCACGGTTTTAAAAAAAACCTGGCAATTCCGTCTCCATATTTTTACTGTGAAATGTACAGTGTTGTTTTTTTACAACTTCTACAAATTAAAAAAACTGTTATTTTACCGTAAAATCTACAGCTGTTATTTTCACAGTGTGTTACTGTACATTTAAACCCCGTACTATTTTCATTTTTAGCATACAATTCCGGAATCTGGGCAGACTTCCGGTGTTTACATGTTGAGATGAAGGCAGGATGTAAAACCCTCTTCCTCGCCTTCCAGGTTCATGTGCACCGGCCTCGTGTTCTGGGTGTTCATACGACACAACAACACGCCGCTGGTGAAGGCGTCGGGTCGAGAACTGTGCTACATCCTCCTCCTGGGCGTCTTCATGTCCTACGCCATGACCTTCCTCTTCCTGGCCAAGCCGTCGCCCGCCATCTGCGCCCTGCGCCGCCTCGGCCTGGGCACGTCGTTCGCCGTGTGCTACTCGGCGCTCCTCACCAAAACCAACCGAATCGCCAGGATTTTCAGCGGGGTGAAAGACGGGGCGGGCACAGTGAGGCCGCGCTTCATCAGCCCATCCTCTCAGGTCAGTGAAGGCATCGCAACGTGTGTCCATTTATTATTAAAATCCCCCATTATAATTATATTATCTGCATGCGTCACTATATTAGCAACAAACTCAGAAAACTTGATAGATAACAGCCAAATAATGGTGTCTGTACAGAAAAGTGTACCTGATGAAGTGTCCCTTTTGTCTCCAGGTCTTCATCTGTCTGAGCCTCATTTCCGTGCAGTTAGTGATGGTGTCAGTGTGGCTGCTGCTGGAAGTTCCAGGTACGCGACGTTTCACTTTGCCAGAACGGCGGCAGACGGTCATCCTCAAGTGCAACGTGCGCGACACCAGCATGCTGATGTCGCTAGGCTACGACGTCCTGTTGGTCATCCTGTGTACTGTGTAAGTGGACACCACTTCCTGTTGGTCATCCTGTGTGCTGTGTGAGTGGACACCACTTCCTGTTGGTCATCCTGTGTACTGTGTGAGTGGACACCACTTCCTGCCGTCTCGTACAACTCCTTCACTAGCAGCCACCCAGCAGGCACAAGACATTGAAACAACGTTGAGAACTTGTTGAATTAGGTCCCGACATTAAACAACTCAAACCTAACGTTGATACAAAATGCTTTTTGACAACTTGTATTCAATGTTGGGTTCCAACGTGTATTTGACCATTGAAATTGGGTCATTTTCCAACCAATATTCCGCAACACAAATACAATGTTAAAACAACATCCATTTTGACGTTTGTTCAACGTTGGGTTGTGACGTTGATTTGACCATTGAAATTTGGTCATTTTACAAACAATATTGTGCAACACAAATACAACGTCTAATCAATGTTGGGTTGTGACGTTTACAACGTTGAAGCAACATACTTTTTGACGTTTATTAAAAGTTAGGTTGTGACGTTGATTTGACCGTTGAAATTTGGTGATTTTACAACACAAATACATTTGAACAATGTTGATTCAATGTTGGGTTGTGATGTTGATTTGACCGTTGAATGTTGGTCATTTTACTACCAATATTTTACAACACAAGTACAACGCTTTTTGACAACGCTTAATCAATGTTGGGTTGTGACGTTGATTAGACCGTTGAAATTTGGTCATTTTTACAACACAAATGTTGAAACAACATGCTTTTTGACAGTGTTTAATCAATGTTGGGTTGCGACGATGATTTGACCATTGAATTTTGGTCATTTCCCAAACAATATTCTACAACACAAATACAATGTTTAATCAATGTTGGGTTGTGACGTTTATTTGACCATTGAAGTTTGGTCATTTTACAACACAAACACAACGTTGATTCAATGTTGGGTTGTGACGTTGATTTGAGCATTGACATTTGGTCATTTTACAACACAAATACAACGCTTTTTGACAACGTTTAATCAATGTTGGGTTTTAAGGTTTATTAGATCGTTGAAATTTGGTCATTTTACAACACAAATACAACGTTAAACAACGTTGATTCAATGTTGGGTTGTGATGTTGATTTATCTGTTGAATGTTGGTCATTTTACAACCAATATTTTACAACACAAAACATTGAAACAACATGCTTTTTGACAACGTTTAATCAATGTTGGGTTGTGACGTTGATTTGACCATTGAAATTTGGTCATTTTACAACACAAATTCAACATTGAAACAACATGCTTTTTTTACAACATTTAGGACGTGTATATGACCATTAAAGTTCGGCAATTTTCCAACCAATATTCCACAACACAAATACAACGTTAAAATATGCATTTTGACAACGTTTGTTCAACGTTGGGTTGTGACGTTGATTTGAGCATTGAAATTTGGTCATTTTACAACACAAATACAACACTTTTTGACAACGTTTAATCAATGTTGGGTTTTAACGTTTATTAGATCGTTGAAATTTGGTCATTTTACAACACAAATACAACGTTGATTCAATGTTGGGTTGTGACGTTGATTTGAGCATTGACATTTGGTCATTTTACAACACAAATACAACGCTTTTTGACAACGTTTAATCAATGTTGGGTTTTAACGTTTATTAGATCGTTGAAATTTGGTCATTTTACAACACAAATACAACGTTAAACAACGTTGATTCAATGTTGGGTTGTGATGTTGATTTATCTGTTGAATGTTGGTCATTTTACAACCAATATTTTACAACACAAAACATTGAAACAACATGCTTTTTGACAACGTTTAATCAATGTTGGGTTGTGACGTTGATTTGACCATTGAAATTTGGTCATTTTACAACACAAATTCAACATTGAAACAACACTGACAACATTTATGACGTTGATTTGACCATTTGAATTTTGGTCATTTCACAAACAATATTGTACGACACGAATACGTTTTTTCAATGTAGGGTTCTGACGTTGATTTGACTGTTGAAAATATAGTCATTTTACAACATAAATACAACATTGAAAAAACATACTTTTTGACAATATTGAATCAATGTTGGGTTCTAACGTTGTTTTGACAATTGAAATTTGGTCATTTTTACAACACAAATACAATGTTGAAACAACATGCTTTTTGACAGCGTTTAATCAATGTTGGGTTGCAACGATGATTTGACCGTTGAATTTTGGTCATTTCCCAAACAATATTCGACAACACAAATACAACGTTTAAACAATGTTAGGTTGTGACGTTTATTTGACCATTGAAGTTTGGTCATTTTACAACACAAACACAACATTTGAACAACATGCTTTTTGACAACGTTGATTCAATGTTGGGTTGGGATGTTGATTTGACCATTGGAATTTTTTGTCATTTTACAACACAAATACAACATTGGAACAACATGCTTTTTGACAACATTGATTCAATGTTTAGTTGTGATGTTGATTTGACCGTTGAATTTTGGTCATTTTACAACACAAATTCAACATTGGAAAAACCATGCTTTTTGACAAAGTTTATATAATGTTGGGTTGTGACGTTGATTTGACCATTGAATTTTGGTTATTCTACAACACGAATACAATGTTGAAACAACATACTTTTTGACAACGTTTTTCAACGTTGGGTTGTGACGTTGATTTGACAGTTGAATTTTTGTCATTTCTCAACACAAATACAACATTGAAACAAAATGCTTTTTGGCAACATCTAAGACGATGATTTGACAGTTGAATTTTGGTCATTTCCCAAACAATATTCTACAAAACAAATACAACATTTAATCAATGTTGGGTTGGGACGTTAATTTGACAGTAAAAGTTTTGTCATTTTACAACACAAATACAACGTTTGAACATGTTTTTTGCCCATAAAAGGCTGTAAAAAACTGCTCAATCAACCATGGAACTCTCATTACTGCACAGATGATCCCATCTCCTTCCAAACTGATACAAGGCTTTTAGGTCCTGACCAGACGTTGATATCAACACCAGTATCGCCACCTTGCGATGGAAAATTTCAACCCTGATTTAATTCTCATTTTGATCCCCTTCTAGATACGCCTTCAAGACCAGGAAGTGTCCCGAGAACTTCAACGAGGCAAAGTTTATTGGCTTCACCATGTACACCACCTGTATCATTTGGCTGGCCTTCCTCCCCATCTTCTACGTCACGTCCAGCGACTACAGGGTACTTCTTTAACACACACCTCAACTTTGACTTCTTTTGCCGTTGGAGCTCAAATGTATAGGAATACCTGGCCAGTGGATAGCGCCACCGCGTGATGTGACGCGACCGGTGGACAGTGCCACCGCGTGATGTGACGCGACCGGTGGACAGTGCCACCGCGTGACGTGACGCGACCGGTGGCTAGTGCCACCACATGACATGACGCGACCAGTGGATAGTGCTACCGGGTGACATGACGCGACCGGTGGGTAGTGCCGTGACGTGACGCGACCGGTGGCTAGTGCCACCACATGACGTGACGTGACGCGACCGGTGGCTAGTGCCACCACATGACGTGACGTGACGCGACCGGTGTCTAGTGCCACCGCATGACGTGACGCGACCAGTGGATAGTTCTACCGCATGACATGACGCGACCAGTGGGTAGTTCCGTGACGTGACGCGACCGGTGGCTAGTGCTACCACGTGACATGACGCGACCGGTGGCTAGTGCCATGACGCGACCGGTGGCTAGTGCCATGACGCGACCGGTGGATAGTGCCATGACGTGACCGGTGGCTAGTGCCATGACGTGACGGGTGGCTAGTGCCACCACATGACGCGACGGGTGGCTAGTGCCACCACATGACGCGACCGGTGGCTAGTGCCACCACATGACGTGACGCGACCAGTGGATAGTGCTACTGCGTGACATGACGCGACCAGTGTGTAGTGCCGTGACCTGAAGCGACCGGTGGCTAGTGCCATCACGTGACCGGTGGATAGTGCCACCACGTGACGTGACGGGTGGACAGTGCCATGACGTGACGCGACCAGTGGATAGTGCCACGGCATGATGTGACGCGACCGGTGGATAGTGCCACCGCGTGATGTGACGCGACCGGTGGCTAGTGACGTGACATGACCGGTGGCTAGTGCCATCACATGACGTGATGCGACCAGTGGATAGTGCTACCGCGTGACATGACGTGACCGGTGGGTAGTGCCATGACGTGACCGGTGTCTAGTGCCACCACATGACGTGATGCGACCAGTGGATAGTGCTACCGGGTGACATGACGCGACCGGTGGGTAGTGCCGTGACGTGATGCGACCGGTGGCTAGTGCCACCACATGACGTGACGCGACCAGTGCATAGTGCTACTGCGTGACATGACGCGACCAGTGTGTAGTGCCGTGACCTGAAGCGACCGGTGGCTAGTGCCATCACGTGACCGGTGGATAGTGCCACCACGTGACGTGACGGGTGGACAGTGCCATGACGTGACGCGACCAGTGGATAGTGCCACGGCATGATGTGACGCGACCGGTGGATAGTGCCACCGCGTGATGTGACGCGACCGGTGGCTAGTGACGTGACATGACCGGTGGCTAGTGCCATCACATGACGTGATGCGACCAGTGGATAGTGCTACCGCGTGACATGACGTGACCGGTGGGTAGTGCCATGACGTGACCGGTGTCTAGTGCCACCACATGACGTGATGCGACCAGTGGATAGTGCTAC
Organism: Nerophis ophidion; assembly: GCF_033978795.1. NCBI lineage: Eukaryota > Metazoa > Chordata > Actinopteri > Syngnathiformes > Syngnathidae > Nerophis > Nerophis ophidion. Next base: position 11,528,598 of record NC_084622.1, read on the forward strand.
CGGGTGACATGACGCGACCGGTGGGTAGTGCCGTGACGTGATGCGACCGGTGGCTAGTGCCACCACATGACGTGACGCGACCAGTGGATAGTGCTACCACGTGACATGACGCGACCAGTGGCTAGTGCCATGACGTGACCGGTGGCTAGTGCCATGACGTGACCGGTGGCTAGTGCCACCACATGACGCGACCAGTGGATTATGCTACCGCGTGACATGACGCGACCAGTGGGTAGTGCCGTGGCGTGACGCGACCGGTGGCTAGTGCCACCACATGACGTGATGCGACCAGTGGATAGTGCTACCGGGTGACATGACGCGACCGGTGGGTAGTGCCGTGACGCGACCAGTGGATAGTGCTACCGCGTGACATGACGCGACCAGTGGGTAGTTCCGTGACGTGACGCGACGCGACCAGTGGATAGTGCTACCACGTGACATGACGCAACCAGTGGCTAGTGCCATGATGTGACCGGTGGCTAGTGCCATGACGTGACCGGTGGCTAGTGCCACCACATGACGCGACCAGTGGATAATGCTACCGCGTGACATGACGCGACCAGTGGGTAGTGCCGTGACGCGACCGGTGGCTAGTGCCATCACGTGACCTATCGTCCCTGCATCTTGGGGTCACACTTGTGCTTCTTTCCGTCACCCATAATGTTTGAAAAAAGGTGACGGGTTTTTACAAAACTTTTGTTTTGAAAGGGTAATTGCCAACTTCTTGTTGATTTTTGCTGAAGGATGTCAATTATTAAAATGTAGGTCTAAGTGAGACCTATATAGAGGTTTTTGTTTCATGTCTCTCCGACATTCCTACCAGAAGTTACAAGCAGTTTTGTCTTTGTTTTCTTACTAGGAGCAGTTTTGTCTGTGTTTTGTTCCTAGGAGGCGCTAGAGTGCAATTTAGAGTTTTGTGGGGTTTTTTTTAATTAGATCGCAATTTCACCAGTCCTGATGTGTGTGTCCAGTTTTGTGAGTTTTGAAGCATTTAAAGGGGGTCAAATTACAGCTCGAAGAGGCAAAAATTACATTTTTTTAGTAAAATTTTGTTTTGAAGGGGTTTTTGCCAACTTCCTGTTGATTTTTGATAAAGAAAGTAAGTGTATGATCTAGGTGTAAGTTAGACCTACATAGAACTTTTTGTCTGTACGACATTCCTACCGGAAGTTACAAGCAGTTTTGTCTGTGTTTTCTTCCTAGGAGCAGTTTTTACTGTGTTTTTTCCTAGGGGGCGCTAGAGCGCAATTTTGATTTTTGGGGTTTGGTTTTATTATTAGATGGCAAATTTCGTCATACCAATGTGTGTGTAAAATTTGGTGAGTTTTGAAGCATGTTAAGGGAGTCAAATTACAGCTCGAAGAGGCAAAAATGACATTTTTGATGAAAATGTTGTTTTGAAGGGTTTTTTTCCAACTTCCTGTTGATTTTTGCTGAAGAAAGTGAGTGTATGAAATCTAGGTCTAAGTTAGACCTACATAGAACTTTTTGTTTCATGTCTGTATGACATTCCTAACGGAAGTTACAACTAGTTTTGTCTGTGTTTTCTTCCTAGGAGCAGTTTTGTCTGTTTTATTCCTAAGGGGCGCTAGAGCGCAAAAGAGTTTTGGAGTTTTTTTTTTTATTACATCGCAATTTTCGCCAGTCCTGATGTTTGTGTCCAGTTTGGTGAGTTTTGAAGCATTTTAAGGGGGTGAAATTAAAGCTCAAAGAGGCAAAAGTGACATTTTTTAGGAAAATTTAGTTTTGAAGGGGTTTTTACCAACTTCCTGTTGATTTTTGCTGAAGAAAGTGAGCTTATGAAATCTAGGTCTAAGTTAGACCTACGTAGAACTTTTTGTTTCATGTCTGTACGACATTCCTAACGGAAGTTACAAGCAGTTTTGTCTGTGTTTTTTCCTAGGGGGCGCTAGAGCGCAATTTTGATTTTTGGGGTTTGCTTTTATTATTAGATGGCAAGGTTTGCCATACCAACGTTTGTGTAAAATTTGGTGAGTTTTGAAGCATGTTAAGGGAGTCAAATTACAGCTCGAAGAGGCAAAAATGACATTTTTTTAGGAACATTTTGTTTTGAAGGTTTTTTTTGCCAACTTCCTGTTGATTTTTGCTGAAGAAAGTGAGTGTATGAAATCTAGGTCTAAGTGAGACCTACATAGAACTTTTTGTTTCATGTCTGTATGACATTCCTAACGGAAGTTACAAGCAGTTTTGTCTGTGTTTTCTTACTAGGAGCAGTTTTGTCTGTGTTTTATTCCTAGGGGGCGCTAGAGCGCAATTTTTATTTTTAGGGTTTGGTTTTATTATTAGATGGCAAGGTTCGCCATACCAATGTGTGTGTAAAATTTGGTGAGTTTTGAAGCATGTTAAGGGAGTCAAATTAAAGCTCAAAGAGGCAAAAATGACATTTTTTTAGGAACATTTTGTTTTGAAGGTTTTTTTTGCCAACTTCCTGTTGATTTTTGCTGAAGAAAGTGAGTGTATGAAATCTAGGTCTAAGTGAGACCTACGTAGAACTTTTTGTTTCATGTCTGTACGACATTCCTAACGGAAGTTACAAGCAGTTTTGTCCGTGTTTTCTTCCTAGGAGCAGTTTTGTCTGTTTTATTCCTAGGGGGCGCTAGAGTGCAATTTAGGGTTTTGGGGTTTGTTTTTTTCATATGATCGCAATGTTCGCCAGTCCTGATGTGTGTGTCCAGTTTGGTGAGTTTTGAAGCATTTTAAGGGGGTCAAATTAAAGCGCAAAGAGGCAAAAATGACATTTTTTAGGAACATTTTGTTTTGAAGGGGTTTTTGCCAACTTCCTGTTGATTTTTGTTAAAGAAAGAGAGTGTATGAAATCTAGGTATAAGTTAGACCTACATATAACTTTTTGTTTCATGTCTGTACAACATTCCTAACGGAAGTTACAAGCAGTTTTGTCTGTGTTTTCTTCCTAGGAGCAGTTTTGTGTTTTATTCCTAGGGGGCTGGACCTGGTTTTAAAAACCTTTTAGACAAGTCTAATTCCATTAACAACCTGGTCTGATGAAGATAAGGTTATTTTTTATTTATTTTTTTAATAAAATAAAATGAGATTTTAAAAAAAAGGAAAACAATGACATTTTTTTTGGGATAAAAAAGAAAGTAAAATCATATAAAACAATTACATAAAAAATAGTAATTAATGATAGTGTTAGTGGACCGGCGACACACACAATCATGTGTGTTTCAGGGACTGTGTCCCTTGCAGACTGTGTTATATATGTTGTGGGAACCAGCATTTTGGTAGCAAAAAGAAACAACCCTTTTTTGTGTGAGTGGGCGTGGCTGGGTGTGAATGGGGGAGGGAGGGGTTTTCTTTGGGGGGTTGATGCACTGATGGAAAGTGTGTTTTGAGTGTTTTTGTGTTGATTTAATAAAAAAAAAAAAAAACTTAAAAAAAAAAAAAAAAAAAGTGAGTGTATGAAATCTAGGTCTAAGTGAGACCTACATAGGACTTTTTGTTTCATGTCTGTACGACATTCCTAACGGGAGTTACAATCAGTTTTGTCCGTGTTTTCTTCCTAGGAGCAGTTTTGTCTGTTTTATTCCTAGGGGGCGCTAGAGTGCAATTTAGGGTTTTGGGGTTTGGTTTTTTATATGATCGCAATGTTCGCCAGTCCTGATGTGTGTGTCCAGTTTGGTGAGTTTTGAAGCATTTTAAGGGGGTCAAATTAAAGCGCAAAGAGGCAAAAATGACATGTTTTAGGAACATTTCGCTTTGAAGGGGTTTTTGCCAACTTCCTGTTGATTTTTGCTAAAGAAAGTGAGTGTATGAAATCTAGGTCTAAGTGAGACCTACATAGACCTTTTTGTTTTGTGTCTGTACGACATTCTTAACGGAAGTTACAAGCAGTTTTGTCTGTGTTTTCTTCCTAGGAGCAGTTTTGTCTGTTTTATTGCTAGGGGGCGCTAGAGTGCAATTTAGAGTTTTGGGGTTTGGTTTTTTATATGATCACAATGTTCGCCAGTCCTGATGTTTGTGTCGAGTTTGTTGAGTTTTGAAGCATTTTAAGGCGGTTGAATTACAGTTCAAAGAGGCAAAAATTAAAATTTTTTAGGAAAATGTTGTTTTGAAGGGGTTTTTTCCAACTTCCTGTTGATTTTTGCTGAAGAAAGTGAGTGTATGAAATCTAGGTCTAAGTGAGACCTACATACAACTTTTTGTTTCATGTCTGTATGACATTCCTAACGGAAGTTACAAGCAGTTTTGTCTGTGTTTTCTTCCTAGGAGCAGTTTTGTCTGTTTTATTCCTAAGGGGCGCTAGAGCGCAATTTAGAGTTTTTGAGTTTTTTTTTTATTACATCGCAATTTCCGCCAGTCCTGATGTTTGTGTCCAGTTTGGTGAGTTTTGAAGCATTTTAAGGGGGTGAAATTAAAGCTCAAAGAGGCAAAAGTGACATTTTTTAGGAAAATTTAGTTTTGAAGGGTTTTTACCAACTTCCTGTTGATTTTTGCTGAAGAAAGTGAGTGTATGAAATCTAGGTCTAAGTTAGACCTACGTAGAACTTTTTGTCTGTGTTTTTTCCTAGGGGGCGCTAGAGCGCAATTTTGATTTTTGGGGTTTGCTTTTATTATTAGATGGCAAGGTTTGCCATACAACGTGTGTGTAAAATTTGGTGAGTTTTGAAGCATGTTAAGGGAGTCAAATTACAGCTCGAAGAGGCAAAAATGACATTTTTTTAGGAACATTTTGTTTTGAAGGTTTTTTTTGCCAACTTCCTGTTGATTTTTGCTAAAGAAAGTGAGTGTATGAAATCTAGGTCTAAGTGAGACCTACATAGAACTTTTTGTTTCATGTCTGTATGACATTCCTAACGGAAGTTACAAGCAGTTTTGTCTGTGTTTTCTTACTAGGAGCAGTTTTGTCTGTGTTTTATTCCTAGGGGGCGCTAGAGCGCAATTTTTATTTTAGGGTTTGGTTTTATTATTAGATGGCAAGGTTCGCCATACCAATGTGTGTGTAAAATTTGGTGAGTTTTGAAGCATGTTAAGGGAGTCAAATTAAAGCTCAAAGAGGCAAAAATGACATTTTTTTAGGAACATTTTGTTTTGAAGGGATTTTTACCAACTTCCTGTTGATTTTTGCTAAAGAAAGTGAGTGTATGAAATCTAGGTCTAAGTGAGACCTATGTAGAACTTTTTGTTTCATGTCTGTACGACATTCCTAACGGAAGTTACAAGCAGTTGTGTCCGTGTTTTCTTCCTAGGAGCAGTTTTGTCTGTTTTATTCCTAGGGGGGCGCTAGAGTGCAATTTAGGGTTTTGGGGTTTGGTTTTTTTATATGATCGCAATGTTCGCCAGTCCTGATGGTGAGTTTTGAAGCATTTTAAGGGGGTCAAATTAAAGCTCAAAGAGGCAAAAATGACATTTTTTAGGAACATTTTGTTTTGAAGGGGTTTTTGCCAACTTCCTGTTGATTTTTGCTAAGGAAAGTGATTGTATGAAATCTAGGTCTAAGTGAGACCTACATAGACCTTTTTGTTTTGTGTCTGTACGACATTCTTAACGGAAGTTACAAGCAGTTTTGTCTGTGTTTTTCTTCCTAGGAGGCAGTTTTGTCTGTTTTATTGCTAGGGGGCGCTAGAGTGCAATTTAGAGTTTTGGGTTTGGTTTTTTATATGATCGCAATGTTCGCCAGTCCTGATGTTTGTGTCAAGTTTGTTGAGTTTTGAAGCATTTTAAGGGGGTTTAATTACAGTTCAAAGAGGCAAAAATTACATTTTTTTAGGAAAAGGTTGTTTTGAAGGGGTTTTTCCAACTTCGTGTTGATTTTTGCTGAAGAAAGTGAGTGTATGAAATCTAGGTCTAAGTTGTTCTAAGTGAGACCTACATAGAACTTTTTGTTTCATGTCTGTACGACCTTCCTAACGGAAGTTACAAGCTGTTTTGTCTGTGTTTTCTTACTAGGAGCAGTTTTGTCTGTGTTTTATTCCTAGGGGGCGCTAGAGCGCAATTTTGATTTTTAGGGTTTGGTTTTATTATTAAATGGCAAGGTTCGCCATACCAATGTGTGTGTAAAATTTGGTGAGTTTTGAAGCATGTTAAGGGAGTCAAATTACAGTTCAAAGAGGCAAAAATTAAAAATTTTTAGGAAAATGTTGTTTTGAAGGGGTTTTTTCCAACTTCCTGTTGATTTTTGCTGAAGAAAGTGAGTGTATGAAATCTAGGTCTAAGTTAGACCTACATAGAAACTTTTTGTTTCATGTCTGAACGACATTCTTAACGGAAGTTACAAGCAGTTTTGTCTGTGTTTTCTTCCTAGGAGCAGTTTTGTCTGTTTTATTCCTAGGGGGCGCTAGAGTGCAATTTAAAGTTTTGGGTTTGTTGGTTTTTTATTAGATCAATCAATCAATCATCGCCAGTCCTGATGTGTGTGTCGAGTTTGTTGAGTTTTGAAGCATTTTAAGGGGGTCAAATTACAGCTCAAAGAGGCAAAAATTACATTTTTTTAGGAAAATTTTGTTTTGAAGGGGTTTTTTGCCAACTTCCTGTTGATTTTTGCTGAAGAAAGTGAGTGTATGAAATCTAGGTCTAAGTGAGACCTACATACAACCTTTTGTTTCGTGTCTGTACGACATTCCTAACGAAAGTTACAAGCAGTTTTGTCTGTTTTTTCCTAGGGGGCGCTAGAGCGCAATTTTGATTTTTGGGGTTTGCTTTTATTATAAGATGGCAAGGTTTACCATACCAACGTGTGTGTAAAATTTGGTGAGTTTTGAAGCATGTTAAGTGAGTCAAATTACAGCTCGAAGAGGCAAAAATGACATTTTTTTAGGAACATTTTGTTTTGAAGGTTTTTTTTGCCAACTTCCTGTTGATTTTTGCTAAAGAAAGTGAGTGTATGAAATCTAGGTCTAAGTGAGACCTACATAGAACTTTTTGTTTCATGTCTGTATGACATTCCTAACGGAAGTTACAAGCAGTTTTGTCTGTGTTTTCTTACTAGGAGCAGTTTTGTCTGTGTTTTATTCCAGGGGGCGCTAGAGCGCAATTTTTATTTTTAGGGTTTGATTTTATTATTAGATGGCAAGGTTCGCCATACCAATGTGTGTGTAAAATTTGGTGAGTTTTGAAGCATGTTAAGGGAGTCAAATTACAGCTCGAAGAGGCAAAAATTACATTTTTTTAGGAATATTTTGTTTTGAAGGGTTTTTTACCAACTTCCTGTTGATTTTTGCAGAAGAAAGTAAGTGTATGAAATCTAGGTCTAAGTTAGACCTACATAGAACTTTTTGTTTCATGTCTGTACGACATTCTTAACGGAAGTTACAAGCAGTTTTGTCTGTGTTTTCTTCCTAGGAGCAGTTTTGTCTGTTTTATTCCTAGGGGGCGCCTAGAGCGCAATTTAAAGTTTTGGGGTTTGTTTGTTTTTATTAGATCACAATTTTCGCCAGTCCTGATGTGTGTGTCGAGTTTGTTGAGTTTTGAAGCATTTTAAGGGGGTGAAATTAAAGCTCAAGAGGCAAAAATTAAATTTTTTAGGAAAATTTTGTTTTGAAGGGGTTTTTGCCAACTTCCTGTTGATTTTTGCTGAAGAAAGTGAGTGTATGAAATCTAGGTCTAAGTGAGACCTACATACAACTTTTTGTTTCGTGTCCGTACACATTCCTAACGGAAGTTAGAAGCAGTTTGTCTGTTTTTCCTAGGGGGCGCTAGAGCGCAATTTTAATTTTTGGGGTTTGCTTTTATTCTAAGATGGCAAGGTTCGCCATACCAACGTGTGTGTAAAATTTGGTGAGTTTTGAAGCATGTTAAGGGGGTCAAATTACAGCGCGAAGGTGCTGAATAATAATAATAAAGAATTAAACCTTAGGGACATTCGGTCCCTAAAAATGGATAATAATCATTATTTTCCAATATTATTTCCAATGTGGTGATCATTTTTGGAATGAATAGCATTATTTGTTGGAACCTCCTTGTTTAATATTGCTTTGCGTGTGTGTGTGTGTGTGCAGGTTCAGACCACCACCATGTGCATCTCCGTCAGCCTCAGTGGCTTTGTGGTGCTGGGCTGCATGTTTGTGCCCAAGGTCCACATCATCATGTTCCAGCCCCAGAAGAACGTGACCAGTCACCGGCTCAACCTCAATCGCTTCAGCGTCAGCGTCAGCGGGGCGGCGGCCACCTCATACGCCTCGCATGGTAGGTGCAGCGCGGCGGCCTCCTTTTTTTTAAAGAGACTGATGTGTTTATTGAGAATGGTCCTCAGGCACACATGACATTAGGCGTTCCCCAGGGATCAATTTTAGGTCCCCTTCTTTTTACCCGTCATCAGGAGACTTGCTGTCAGTTTGCATTCTGTCCTTCGTATTTTGGCCATACCAATAAAAGGACAACAGTCACGATGTTAGTTTTAAGACCACGGTGAGGAATGTCAAAGAAGAAATAATAAACATAATACCGTATTTTTCGGAGTATAAGACGCTCCGAAGTATAAGTCGCACCGGGCCGAAAATGCATAATAAAGAAGGAAAAAAAACATATACAAGTCGCACTGGAGTATAAGTCGCATTTTTGGGGGAAATTTATTTGACAAAATCCAACACCAAGAATAGACATTTGACATTTGAAAGACAATTTAAAATAAATAAAGAATAGTGAACAACTTTATTTATATAGCACATTTAAACAACAATAACGTTTCCAAAGTGCTGCACAGCCATGTTAAAAACAGTATTAAAAAAAACAAAATATTATGCTCCACCAATGACTGAATATAAACAAAAAATAAATATAAAACCAATATTAAAAAACAAAAAACAATACAAAAACAGATATGATTAAAAACACATATATAACCAACGGAAAAGGTGCCTGGTATGTTAACGTAACATATTCAAATAACTATAACATATAGAGCAGGGGTCACCAACCTTTTTGAAAGCAAGAGCTACTTCTTGGGTACTGATTAATGCGAAGGGCTACCAGTTTGATACACACTTAAATAAATTGCCAGAAATAGCAAATTTTCTCAATGTACCTTTAATGAATAAATCCGTATGTATAGAAAATGGCTATTTCTGTCTGTCATTCCGTCGTACATTTTTCTTCCTTTTACGCAAGGTTTTTTGTCGAGAATAAATGATGAAAAAATATTTCAATGAACGGTTTAAAAGAAGAGAAAACACGAAAAAAAATGTAAATATTATTTTGAAACATAGTTCATCTTCAATTTCGACTTTTTAAAATTCAAAATTCAACCGAAAAAAATGAAGAGAAAACTAGCTAATTTGAATCTTTTTGAAAATTTAGTAATTTTTCCTGATTAAGATTCATTTTAGAATTTTGATGACATGTTTTAAATAGGTTAAAATCCAATCTGCACTTTGTTAGAATATATAACAAATTGGACCAAGCTATATTTAAAAACAAAGACAAATCATTATTTATTCTTGATTTTCCAGAACAACATTTTTTAAAGAAATTCAAAAGACTTTGAAATAAGATTTAAATTTGATTCTAAAGGTTCTCTAGATTTGCCAGAATAATTACTTAGAATTTTAATCATACTAAGTTTGAAGAAATATCTCACAAATATTCTTTGGCGAAAAAACAGAAGCTAAAATGAAGAATTAAAAATGTATTTATTATTCTTTACAATAAAAAAAAAAACTTGAACATTGATTTAAATTGTCAGGAAAGAAGAGGAAGGAATTTAAAAGGTAAAAAGGTATATGTGTTTAAAAATCCTAAATCCTTTTAAGGTTGTACTTTTTCTCTAAAATTGTCTTTCTGAAAGTTATAAGAAGCAAAGTAAAAAAATAAATGAAATTATTTAAACAAGTCAAGACCAAGTCTAAAATATTTTCTTGGATTTTCAAATTCTATTTGAGTTTTGTCTCTCTTAGAATTAAAAAAAAGTCAAGCAAAGCGAGACCAGCTTGCCAGTAAATAAATACAATTTAAAAAATAGAGGCAGCTCACTGGTAAGTGCTGCTATTTGAGCTATTTTTAGAACAGGCCAGCGGGCGACTCATCGGGTCCTTACGGGCACCGCGTTAGTGACCCCTGTTCTAGAACATGCTATAAGTTTACCAAACAATCTGTCACTCCTACTCGCTAAATCCCATGAAATATTCTTCCTCGATGTCGCTTCTAAACAACTCTGCCAACTCCAAAGGTATGCGCTGCTTCCTCTTGTCGTTTTCTGCTGCATATTTCACTACGTCCAGCTTATAATCTGCAGTACATGATTTACTTTTCGGTGCCATTTTTGTTCAGCCCTTCTCAGTTTTTACAAGTTACCGCCAACGATGAAATGATCCATTTTAATAGCTATGGCAGTAGCATATAGCATATAGCATATAGCAGTTAGCATTCCATGACCCACAATGCACTTCTGCCTTGACCCTCCCTCGCCGAATTCTTATTGGTTGACGTGTGTGTGACGATTGCTGATATTTTCTTCGTCTCTTCCGCGAATGAAATAAATAATATTGATATTTTACGGTGATGTGTTAATAATTTCACACATAAGTCACTCCGGAGTATAAGTCGCATCCCCGGCCAAACTATGAAAAACTGCGACTTATAGTCCGAAAAATACGTTACAATCAAAGTTCGATATAATGCGGTTGTCAGAGTCCCTGAAATACTCTGGTGTGTTCCAGAGATAATCTTTTATAGATGTCCTTCTTTGTTCACACTTTTAGTTTCAAAAAAGTTATGCGCCTAGCTCAGCTGCCTCGGTGGATAGTGCCACCATGTGACGTGATGCGACCTGTGGATTGTGCCACCACATGACGTAACTGGTGGATTGTGCCACCACGTGACTGGTGGATAGTTGGACACTACGTGACTGGGGGATAGTGCCACCACATGACGTAACTGGTGGTTTGTGCCACCACGTGACTGGTGGATAGTGCCACCACATGACGTAACTGGTGGTTTGTGCCACCACGTGACTGGTGGATAGTGCCACCACATGACGTAACTGGTGGTTTGTGCCACCACGTGACTGGTGGATAGTGCCACTACGTGACTGGGGGATAGTGCCACCACATGACGTAACTGGTGGTTTGTGCCACCACGTGACTGGTGGATAGTGCCACCACATGACGTAACTGGTGGTTTGTGCCACCACGTGACTGGGGGATAGTGCCACCACATGACGTAACTGGTGGTTTGTGCCACCACGTGACTGGTGGATAGTGCCACCACATGACGTAACTGGTGCTTTGTGCCACCACGTGACTGGTGGATAGTGCCACCACATGACGTAACTGGTGGTTTGTGCCACCACGTGACTGGTGGATAGTGCCACTACGTGACTGGGGGATAGTGCCACCACATGACGTAACTGGTGGTTTGTGCCACCACGTGACTGGTGGATAGTGCCACCACATGACGTAACTGGTGGTTTGTGCCACCACGTGACTGGTGGATCGTGCCACCACATGACGTAACTGGTGGTTTGTGCCACCACGTGACTGTGGATAGTGACACTACGTGACTGGGGAATAGTGCCACCACATGACGTAACTGGTGGTTTGTGCCACCACGTGACTGGTGGATAGTGCAACCACATGACGTAACTGGTGGATTGTGCCACCACGTGACTGGTGGATAGTGACACTACGTGACTGGGGGATAGTGCCACCACATGACGTAACTGGTGGTTTGTGCCACCACGTGACTGGTGGATAGTGCCACCACATGACGTAACTGGTGGATTGTGCCACCACGTGACTGGTGGATAGTGACACTACGTGACTGGGGGATAGTGCCAATACATGACGTAACTGGTGGATTGTGCCACCACGTGACTGGTGGATAGTGACACTACGTGACTGGGGGATAGTGCCTCCACATGACGTAACTGGTGGATTGTGCCACCACGTGACTGGTGGATAGTGACACTACGTGACGTA
>NC_084622.1:11565488-11630488 GCF_033978795.1 Nerophis ophidion
TTCACAATATCATGTTAGATCCGCTCAACATCCATTGCTTTCGGTCCCCTAGGGGGAGAAGAGAGGGGGGGGTTGCCCACATATGTGGTCCTCTCCAAGGTTTCTCATAGTCATCATGGTCGACGTCCCACTGGGGTGAGTTTTTCCTTGCCCTTATGTGAGCCCTACTGAAGATGTCGTTGGGGTTTGTGCAGCCCTTTGAGGCACTTGTGATTTAGGGCTATATAAGTAAACATTGATTGATTGATTGATTGATTGATTGAATGTGTGTGTGCGCTCCTAGACCAGGGGTGTCAAACTCAAATACAGAGTGGGCCAAAATTTTAAACGGAACAAAGCCGCGGGCCAAGGTTGAACAAATTAACCTTTTAATAGGGACCCAAACAAGTTTTGCATTAAATATTGAACAAGCAAGGCTTATATAACTTTAGTGACATGCAAAATCCAGTTTCAAATAATAATAATAAAAAATATATCAATGGCATATCACATAACATTTAAATAAAAATTGTATGCCTTTTTTTCTATTTGCAATCTTCTGAGTTAAATATCATTTTTTTCCCACAGGCTAATAATAAATTTGAAAATAAAATAATAATGAATGAACCAAACATTCAAGCCTTAAAGTAGCAAGAGAAAATGCATGGATAAAACGTTAATTTTTGGTCAGTTTGCTGGAAGTTTCACGGAAAAGTTATTGCTGCAAGGGGTTCTGGGTATTTATTCTGTTGTGTTACGGTGCGGATGTTCACCCAAAATGTGTTTGTCATTCTTGTTTGGTGTGGGTTCACATTGTGGCGCATATTTGTAACAGTGCTGAAGTTGTTTATACGGCCACCCTCAGTGTGACCTGTATGGCTGTTGACCAAGTATGCCTTGCACTCACTTGTGCGTGTGTGTATGTGTAAAAGCCACAAATATTACGTGACACGCCGTTAGTATGGAGGAAAAGCGGACGTGACGACAGGTTGTAGAGATCGCTAAAGGCAGTGCCTTGAATGCACGTCCCCAATATAGTTGTCCAGGTGGAAATCGGTAGAAATTCGGGAGAATGGTTGCCCCGGGAGATTTTCGGGAGGGGCACTGAACTCCGGGAGTCTACCGGGAAAATTAGGAGGGTTGGCAAGTATGAATATTAGCGATGAATGCGGTGTTACAGCGGCACCGACGCTGTATAATACCGGCGGGCCAGCTCTAATGTTAATTTAGTATTGCCTCAAGGGCCAAATTAAATTACACGGCGGGCCAAATTTGGCCCGCGGGCCAGAGTTTGACACCCATGTCCTAGACGATGTCAATACAAGAACGTGTGTGTGCGCTCCTAGATGATGTCATAGCTCTCCCACAAGTCACAGAGCTGGTTTGGAAGCTGAAATCGTCTCACACACTCGCAGTCTTTATGTCAGCGCGAGGCTGAGTCGCTCACAAAGCTGCGCCCCGCATGGCAGGTTGCTAGGGACAACCGGCGCCACATCCGCTGCCCGCACGGAGTGAAGGGGAACAGACGGGGGGGCCCAGGAAGACACGGGGGCCCACGCTGGCGTCTCCAACTGGCTCCGACTGATGAGACTTGGCTGAGCAAGGTGGGCTCCCGGCTCTTAATGGCCGCACAAAAGAAGCACTTAACCCACATTCTGCTCTGGTTTACGCTCGCTCTGCTCTCACACTCTTCCTGTGTCTCCTCGCTACCTCCGACCTTTCCCGCCGCCATCTTTCTAAGGGCCTCTTTCTTACTTTTGTGTGAAATCTGCTGCCGGGGTTGTCCCAGCCCGGCCGCACTTCAAGTGCAAACAGACGCATGGGAACTGATGGGAGGCCATTTGGGGCCCCGGGAAAATTTTGGAACAAACCGCAGCACATTCTAAAAATACTATTACAAAAAAAAAGTGGCATAAATGGGCATAAAAATTCTAAAAAAATACTATTACAAAAAAAGTGGAATAAAAGAGCATAAACATTCTAAAACTCCTATTACAAAAAAAGTGGAATAAATGAGCTTAAAAATTCTACACATACCATTAAAAAAAAAGTGTAATAAAAGAGCTTAAAAATTCTACAAATACTTTTACAAAAAAAGTAAAATAGAAGAGTATACAAATTCTAAGAATAAAGAGCATAACAATTTTAAAAATACTATTTTTAGAATGTTCATGCATTTTTATTACACTTTTTTGTAATAGTATTTTTAGATTGTGTATGCTCTTTTATTCTCTTAGATTTTTTATGCTCTTCAATTCCACTTTTTTTGTAACCATATTTTTAGAATTTTTATGGTCTTTTATTCCACATTTTTGGAAATGTGTAATAAAAGAGCTTAAAAATTCTACAAATACCATTACCAAAAAAGTGTAATAAAAGAGCTTAAAAATTCTAAAACTCCTATTACAAAAAAAGTGGAATAAATGAGCTTAAAAATTCTACATATACCATTAACAAAAAAGTGTAATAAAAAACCTTAAAATTTCTAAAAATACTTTTACAAAAAAGTAAAATAGAAGAGCATACAAATTCTAAGATTAAAAAGTATAACAATTCTAAAAATACTATTTTTGCAATAGTATTTTTAGAATTTTTATGCTCTTTTATTACATTTTTTTGTAATAGTAATTTTAGATTTTGTATGCTCTTTAATTCTTTTACAATTTTTATGCACTTTAATTCCACTTTTTTTGTAATCATATTTTTAGAATTTGTATGCTCTTTTATTCCACTTTTTTGTAAAAGTGGAATAAAAGAGCATACAAATTCTAAAAATACTTTATTCCACTTTTTTGTAAATTTGGAATAAAAGAGCATATGAATTCTAAAAATACTATTATAAAAAGTGGAATAATAGCATAATAATTCTAAAAATACCATTACAAAAAAAGTGGAAGAGAATAAAGATTCTAAAATAATAAAAGAGCATAACAATTCTAAAACTCCTATTACAAAAAATGTCGAATAAAAGAGCATACAAATTCTAAAAAAATACGGTTTAAAAAAAGAGTTGAATAAGAGCATAAAAATTCGAAAAATACTATTAACAAAAAGTGGAATAGAAGAGCATAAAGGTGAAATGTAACGAGAAAAAGTAGCAATGTTGACTAATAACACTAAATTGGTTTTCTTCGAAACTGCTATTGTTCAAAAAATATTGAATCAAAATCAGTGTTATGAATTATTGAAGCCTCCAATTACTTCACATCAACTAATCGATCTTGAAATATTTTTGGGGTTCTGGGTATTTATTCTGTTGTGTTACGGTGCGGATGTTGTGTGTTATCCATAAAAAAGTATTCTCTGACAAAAAGGGCATAAAACAAAGAAAAAAACATTTAAAAAAACACAAACATTAAAAACGTATAATTTAAAGTCTCGATCAAATTCAGATCTTAGATTTAAGCATTAAAAGTACAAAATATTAAGTTATGAATTATTTATAACACTTTTATGAGTGGGCTCTTTTGGATCCCTGAGACTTAAGTAGGATTTTTTTTAATGCCATTAAAAAAAAAACTAATGAACGTTGCTGGAAGGTTTTGAAGTTGTTTTAGAGGGTTTTTGAAAGCTATAATGATGACTCCTATTACCACCTCCTTTCAAATCCTAAAAAATGTTCTTGTCTCTCATAATGACTGAAAGATCAAAAAATTCCAATAAAAAGTGCAGTTCGCCTTTAAAGCATAATAATGATGATGAATTAATCGGCATTAGTATTTTTGTTTGACAGTTTGCAATGTACTGCGATGAGGTGGCGACTTGTCTAGGGTGTACCCCGCCTTCCGCCCGATTGTAGCTGAGATAGGCGCCAGCGCCCCCCGCGACCCCGAAAGGGAATAAGCGGTAGAAAATGGATGGATGGAGTTTGCAATGTATTTTTTTTCCCATTAATTCTTTTGAATTCCAATATATTTTGGAGTAGAAATGTTCAATAATGATGGCTACTAATGAATAGATAAAGAGTCAGTGCTGCTGCTTATCGCACTCGCTCCAAAACCTCCCAAAAAAGTAGTTTAGTGAGCGTGTGTGAAAATACTTTGAATCTCAGCTAAAATGTAAAAACGCTGACTGTGCTCGTGGATACATTTGTCCCTTCAGCAACATTGGCAGCCCCCGTTACACACACACACACACACAAACACACACACTATTCACAGTGTGTGTGAGCAAATGTTGGAGATGCCAGTAAGACCCTCTCTCATCTGTTCCCCAGGTGACGGCACTCCAATTAAAGCATTTACTGAAGTCCCACTACAAAATGGTCCAGTTTGAGAGCCTCCAAAAGACAGAAGAAAAAAAAACTAAGTGCAAAAAAAAACATGATTTTTATACAAGCAAGGACGTTGCTTAAGTTTATATGAACTTCATTGAAAGGATAGCAGGAACCTTTAGTTGTTTTTCATCATTCATCATTGTTTTCTACTGTGGCTAAATAGACTTCTGCTCTGGCCAGGCCATGATTGACCTCTAGTGGTAGAAAGTGATCATTACACGATCTTAACTTGATGCAATGCTTCTGAACGTTAGTTCTATCATAAACACCATATAAACTTTCTGGTTGGGTGGAGGAATGCCGAAATCATTAATAGCACATTTTTATCTTCATGAACAATAAAGCACAGCCTAGATTAGTCAAATAAAACAACAAAACTGACATTGACTGATAATTACTGTTACTTCAAAAGATTAAAATTGTGGTAAGATGTTTAAAATAACTGCAATAAGAAGAAAGAGGAAGGTTTACTATGCAAACATTTTGCTATACTATTATTGTTTGTTGTGTTTCAATGCAATATACATATATATATATATACACACATACATCCATATATATATATATATATATATACATACATATATATATATATATATACATATATATATATAAATAAAATATATATATACACACACACATATATACATACATATATATACACATATACACACACACACACACATGTATATATTTATATATATATATACACACACATACATATATATGTATATATATACACATACATACATACACACACACACACACACACACACACACACATACATATATATATATATATATATAGACATATATACATATATATATATACATATACATACATACACACACATATATATATAGACATATATACATATATATATATACATACATATATATATATACATATATACATACATATATACATATACATATATACGCATACATATATACACACACATATATATATACATACATATACACACATATATATATACACATATATATATACATACATATACACAGATATATATACATATATGTATGTGTGTATATGTCATATATATATACACATACATATATATATACACATACATACATACACACATACATACATATATATATATACATATATATACACATATATATATATACACACATATATATATACACATACATATATATACACACATACACACATACATATATATACACATATATATACACATACATATATATACACACATACACACATATACATATACACATACATATATATATATACACACATATATATACACATACATACACACATATATATATATATATATATATACACACACGCATATACACACATATATATATACATATATATACACATATACATATATATATATATATATATATATATACACATATACATATATATATATATATATGTATGTATATATATATATATATATATATATATATATATATATATATATATATATATATATATATATATTAGGGCTGCGAATCTTTTGGTGTCCCCCAATTCGATTCAATATCGATTCATGGGGCCGCGATTCGATTATAAATCGATTTTTTCGATTCAACGCGATTCCCTATTTAAAACCGTTATTTTTCCCATTCAAAACGATTCTGTATTCATTCAATACATAGGATTTCAGCAGGATCCACCCCAGTCAGCTGACATGCTTTTATAATTGTAAAGGACAATTTTTTATCAACTGATTGCAATAATGTAAATTTGTTTTAACTAATAAACGAACCAAAAATATGACTTGGGGGCGAGGGTCACCACTTTGTAAACAAATGCCTGAGCAAATTATTTGAGAACATTTCTCAACCAGGAATCACTGCACGTAAGCGACGATATCACGGACTTTCGATCCCTCAGGTAGTACTGAATCAAAAATCGACATCAGTGTGTAAAGGATATCATCACATGGGCTCAGGAACACCTCTGAAGACCACTGTCAGTAACTACAGTCGTTTGTTACATCTGTAAGTGCAAGTTAAAACTCTACTATGCAAAGCCAAAGTCATTTATCAACAACAGCCAGAAATTCTTCTCTGGGCCCGAGCTCATCTAAGGTGGACTGATGCAAAGTGGAAAAGTGTTCTGTGGTCTGACGAGTCCACATTTCCAATTTTTGGGGGAAACTGTGGACATTGTGTCCTACGGACCAAAGAGGAAAAGAACCATCCGGTTTATTCGAAGCGCAAAGTTGCCCCATAAATACAATTCCTTTGCCTTGCCTATTTTATAATAAAAAAATATATAATTTAATTGAATATAATATTTTATATTATATAACATAACCCATTGGGTTGAGTTTTTTCTTGCCCTGATGTGGGATCTCTGCCCAAGATGTCGCTGGTGCAGCCCTTTGAGACACTCGTGATTAAGGGCTACATAAACAAACTTTGATTGATTGACATCATATATTATATAATATTACCAAAAAAGACCTCTCTCTGCTAAGGATGATCTCCGGCTGTGCCCACCATGGACTGGACTCTCACACTTTTAAGTTAGATCCACTCTGGACTGGAGTCTCACTATTATGTTAGAGCCCCTACGGACTGGACTCTCACACGATCATGTTAGATCCACTATGGACTGGACTCTCACATTATTATGTTAGATCCACTATGGACTGGACTCCCACACTATTATGTTAGATCCACTATGGATTGGACTCTCACTATTATGTTAGATCCACTATGAACTGGACACCCACACTATTATGTTAGATGCACTATGGACTGGACTCTCACTATTATGCTAGATCCACTATGGACTGGACTCTCACACTATTTTGTTAGATCCACTATGAACAGGACTCCCAAACTATTATGTTAGATTCACTATGGACTGGACTCTCACAATATTATGTTAGATCCACTATGGACTGGACTCACACTATTATGTTAGATCCACTATGGACTGGACTCACACACTATTATGTTAGGTCCACTATGGACTGTACACTATTATGTTAGATCCACTATGGACTGGACTCTCACAATATTAGAGAAGATCAACTATGGACTGGACTCTCACTATTATGTTAGATCCACTATGGACTGAACTCACACAACATTGTTAGATCCACTATGGTCAGACTTAATTTTAAATAGCATCAGTAAGCCACGTGTTCTTTTTAATACTATTAGTAATGTTCTTAAACCGAATCCAGCCACTTCACTGGAGATGACAAGTGAAACTTGTGAAAAATTTCTCTCCTTTTTTAATGATAAGGTTGCTTCTATTCGGGCAAATCTTTCTCGTTTTCCATTAAGTTTTAATGTGGCCACTCAGTGCTCGACTGTGTTCTGTCACTTTGAGCCTGTGTCCATGCCTGAACTTACAGGAATAGTCGGCAAGCTAAAACCCTCGTCATGTCCCACAGACCCAGTCCCCCCTCGCTTTTTTTAAAGAAATCTGGGACACTATTGATTCGTCTGTTAGGAACATTATCAACAGCAGCTTGATTTCTGGCTGTGTCCCCTCCTTTTGTAAAAGAGCTGTTGTTGAGCCTTTGATTAAAAAAACAGGTCTTGATCCGACAAGTTTGTCAAATTATCGGCCCATTTCCAAATTACCTTTTGTGTCAAAGATTTTGGAGAAATGTGTTCTGGCACAACTGCAGCCTTTTTTAGATGAAAATAGCACTTTAGATCCATTTCAGTCTGGATACAAAGCTTTGCACAGTACTGAATCTGCACTTTTAAAGGTTTTTAATGACTTGCTTTTAATGTCTGATTCTGGCAGCTCTGCCATTTTAGTGCTTTTAGATCTTACAGCTGCCTTTGACACAGTCGACCACACAATTCTTTTAGACCGCCTGAGAGACTACAGTCTCTCAGGCGGTCTAAAAGAATTGTGTGTCAGGGGGACTGCGTTAGCGTGGTTCAGATCTTACCTGTCTGAGAGGTCCTTCTCTGTCAGACTGGGGGACGCCACCTCCTCTTCTGCCCCGCTTTACTGTGGTGTCCCCCAGGGATCTATTTCAGGCCCCATCCTGTTCGCTCTTTATCTCCTCCCTCTTGGAGATATTTTTAAGAAACATGGAGTGTTTTATCACTTTTATGCAGATGACTGGCAAATTTATATGCCGATTTCAAAAAGCCACGGCCCCCTGACACCCCTTCTTAACTGTCTATGCGACGTCAAGGCTTGGTTAGCCCAGAATTTTTTTAATAATGAATGAGGGAAAAACGGAAATTTTAGTTTTTGGTCCGGCCCTCACTGACTTGAGACCATTGCAAAATTATGTGCGTCCCAAAGTCACCGGCCTTGGCGTCACTATAGACAGCGATTTTAAACTAGACAAACAAGTCAATGGCGTTTTAAAATCGTGTTTTTATCACCTTCGTCTTTTAGTAAAGGTTAAACCGTTTTTATCTTTTAACCTTTTTGAACAAGTCGTGCATGCTTTTATTTCAAGTCGCCTGGACTACTCCAATGCACTTTATGCTGGCATTAGCCAAAAAGCTCTCTCCCGGTTGCAGTTAGTCCAGAACGCGGCAGCACGACTTTTAACAGGGGCCAGGAAACGCCAGCATATAACCCCAATTCTTCAGAGTTTGCACTGGCTCCCTGTTCATTTTAGAATTGATTTTAAAACATTGCTGTTTGTTTTTAAATCTTTACATGGACTGGCACCTCAGTATTTCTCGGACCTCATCCAAATTTACATTCCTGCGCGCGCTCTGAGGTCCGAGAGACAGTTCCAGCTCGTGGTGCCCAAGACCAGACTTAAGACCAGGGGAGACAGGGCCTTCTCTGTGGTCGGCCCTAAGCTCTGGAACACTCTGCCCTTCCATGTTCAAACTGCTTCCACAGTGGAGTGTTTTAAGTCTCGTCTTAAGACCCACTTTTATTCTTTGGCTTTTAACACTACGTGAGTTGTGTGGTCCTCTGTTCTCTGTTGTCCTCAGTGTTTTTTATACACTTTGATTTCTATTTTACTGTTTTAATTGATTTTACCCTTTAAAATAGTTTTTAATCATATTTGTTTTTATATTGTTTTTATTGGTTTTATATTTATTTTTTATTTTTTTTTTTTATTAAAAAAAAATTGTATTCAGTCATTGGTGGAGCATAGTATATATATATATATATATATAGTTTTTTAAATTTTATTTTATTTTATTATTTTTTTACAATTGTTTTTAACATGGCTGTGCAGCACTTTGGAAACGTTATTGTTGTTTAAATGTGCTATATAAATAAAGTGGATTGGATTGGATTGGATTGGACTCACAATTTTATGGACTGGACTCTCACACTATTATGTTAGATCCACTATGGACTGGACTCTCATGTTAGATCCACTATGGACTGGACTCTCATGTTAGATCCACTATGGACTGGACTCTCACACTATTATGTAGGATCCGGTCCATTGCACCGGTCGCCTAGGAGCGGAGGGTCCCCTCCTTGGATTCTCATTGTCATCCCATTGGGTTGAGTTTTTCCTTGCCCTGATGTGGGATCTGAGCCGAGGATGTGACTTGAGACACTTGCAATTCAGGGCTATTCAAGTAAACATTGATTGTTTGATTGAAAACAATATGAACATGATATCCTCTATATATGAATACAGCATTTAGTAAAAAGAAAGCAAACAATGTGGATGCGCTTATACATAAATAATTCATAATTTATTAGCAGAGAGCACTGAAGTCAACACCACAAACCTCATCTGCATTGTCTCTGTTTTCCCATCGTGTTGACCTCATTTGGAAAAAAAACCAAAACAAAACAAAACAAGAAATAATACACAAATGACGAGACAGGCCATTCCAATGGCCAAAGGTGGCGGGAGATCAACGCACAAAACGACCACCTCTTAACGAACATAATAACCAATCCAAACAAATGGACGTGACATACTGTACTGTAGCTCCCCCAGTTACCCTGAGTTCTTTGTGACACGGAACTGGACTGTTGGCTCCTACCCGGGTTTAAGGCCACCATTGATGCGAGTGTGTGTGTGTGTGTGTGTGTGTACGTGTATGTGTGTGTGTGTGTGTGTGTGTTAAAGGGGACTTCAATCACCTGAGGCTGACTCCCAGGTCATTTTAACTCCACACCAAAGCTTTGGAACCGGACGAGTTCAGCTGCATGTTTTCGTAGCTCTCGCCGTTTCCCTAAAATCAAAGAAAGCCAAATCAGTCAGCAACGCATCAAACTAAAAAACGCGAAATAAAAAAAGGACCGTGGAGGGGGGCGTGGCCCACGCGTCTCCTGCGGGCAGGGCGTGTGCAGGAGCCGGCTGTGAAGCAGCTGACAGGTGAGTGGATCCCCCGGCTGGAACGGGTTATCTAGACACCTGTCTCCTTTTATTAGCAGCGCCCGAGACCATGAGGGGGAGAGCGGGAGAGCGAGAGAGAAAGAGGGAGGCGAGATGCCGAGCGAGAGAAATCCAGAAAAAATGCACAATAAAATAAAAGATTTATTGACTCGGACCCTGAAGTCTGATCCTTCCTATCCCCCAACGAAAACGCGTGGGCCACGCCTCCTCTACAAGAACTCACTTTGGACGCGATGGCTTTGAGTTTGCCGAGCAGCGAGGGTTTGGAGTACACGATCTCGTCCTCCATGTCGCCTTCGTTCTCTCCCTCCATCACGGCACAGCTGTCGGCTCCTGGCATCTCGCACTCCTTGTTGGCGGACATCAGGCGCGAGTACTTATACTCCAACCTGGATGAAGACAGAAAAGTAAATACAAAAAATCTGCGTTCAATTCCCAGAGCCCAAAAAACGTCTGCAGGCTATAGAGCGTTTTCTATTCGGGCTCCAGTACTCTGGAATGCCCTCCCGGTAACAGTTAGAGATGCTACCTCAATAGAAGCATTTAAGTTCCATCTTAAAACTCATTTGTATATTCTGACCTTTAAATAGACCCCCCTTTTAGACAAGTTGATCTGCCGTTTCTTTTCTGCCCCCCTCCCCCTTGTGAAAAGGGGGCACAGGTCCGGTCACCTGTGCATCATTTGGGGACATTTCTGCACTGCTGACCTGTCTCCGCTCGGGAAGGTGTTTTGCTGGCCTCACTAGGGTCTGGACTATCTCACAGTCTCACTGTCATGTTAGATCCACTATGGACTGGACTCTCACCATTATGTTAGATCCACTATGGACTGGACTCTTACTATTAAGTAAGTTGAACTATCTTTTTGCTATTTTCTGACGTGTGCTGGCATGGGTTACTAAGCTTTGTTGTGTTCTTCACTTTTAACATCTTCAAATTAAGGACTTAATGGCTTTCAGTTTTTCTTATGTGCCGCCTAACATTTTTTTTTGGGGTCGTATCAGTACGTGTGACGCCCCTGTCACCACATGCACACCGTGAATGTCTGCTGTAGCCAGATAAGACATTGAAAGCCAGTGCAAGAAGTCCAATGTCCATGTTCTGCCTCCGGAGAGGTTGGAGCTCTCAGGAGTTTGATCCAGCTTCAGGGTGCCATTAGAGGGGTGAAGCTCACCCACTGTGTGTCAAAGCATAAACAAAGGTGGCTCAGTGGAAGAGTGGCTGTGCGCAACCCTGGTTCAATCCCCACCTAGTATCAACCTCGTCACGTCCGTTGTGTCCTGAGCAAGACACTTCACCTTTGCTCCTGATGGGTGCTGGTTAGCGCATAGCATGGCAGCTCCCTCCATCTGTGTTAAAGTTAAAGGCCTACTGAAACCCACTACTACCGACCACGCAGTCTGATAGTTTAAATATCAATGATGAAATATTAACATTGCAACACATGCCAATACGGCCTTTTTAGTTTACTAAATTACAATTTTAAATTTCCCCGGAGTTTCGTCTTCGAAACGTCGTGTAATGATGATATGCACGCAAGACGCCACAGGTTTTTAGGAAGTATGAGCGCTGCGCACACACACAGCTAAATGTCTGCTTTAACGGCATAATTAGACAGTTTTTTGGACGTCTGTGTTGCTGAATCTTTTGCAATTTGTTCAATTAATATTGGAGAAGTCAAAGTAGAAAGATGGAGTTGGGAAGCTTTAGCCTTTAGCCACACAAACACACGGTGATTCCTTGTTTAAAATTCCTGAAGGTGAAACTTTCCTATGGATCAGAGCGCGGTCAAGCCAACATGGATCCTACCGAATGTCAACCAGCAGGTTTCGGTGAGAAATTTGTGGTTAAAAAGTCAGTTCTTACCGGAGATCAGCTGAGCTTGTGCTGTCCATAGCTGCCGTCGACTCCCCTGAGACACTGGCGTCAAGACACCCGTGGAGACACCCTTCCGACTATCAGGTAATAATAAACTCACTAAAACATTAGCAACACAATAGAAAGATAAGGGATTTCCCAGAATTAACCTAGTAAATGTGTCTAAAAACATCGGAATCCGTCCCAATGCAATTGCGTTTTTTTTCTCCACCTTTTTTTTAATGTTTTTTTTTCCTATTCCGTCGCTATCAATATTCTCAAACACAAATCTTTCATCCTCGCTCAAACTAATGGGGAAATTGTCGTTTTCTCGGCCCGAATAGCACTTTTTGTTGGAGGCTCCCATTAAAAACCATGTGAATATGTGAGGAGCCCCCACACGTGTGACGTCATCGGTAGAGACACGGCATTTTGTCTTAGCACCGAAAGTTGCGAACTTTATCGTGGATGTTCTCTACTAAATCCTTTCAGCAAAAATATGACAATATCGTGAAATGATCAAGTATGACACATAGAATGGACCTGCTATCCCCGTTTAAATAAGGAAATCTCATTTTAGTAGGCCTTTAAAGTACCAATGATTGTCACACACACACTAGTGTGTGTGATTGGGTAAATGTGGAAGTAGTGTCAAAGCGCTTTGAGTACCTTGAAGGTACGGCGTGGCGCAGTGGGAGAGTGGCCGTGCGCAACCCGAGCGTCCCTGGTTCAATTCCCACCTAGTACCAACCTCGTCACGTCCGTTGTGTCCTGAGCAAGACACTTCACCCTTGCTCCTGATGGGTGCTGGTTGGCGCCTTGCATGGCAGCTCCCTCCATCAGTGTGTGAATGTGTGTGTGAATGAGTAAATGTGGAAGTAGTGTCAAAGCGCTTTGAGTACCTTGAAGGTAGAAAAGCGCTATACAAGTACAACCCATTTACCATTTATGTTAGATCCACTATGGACTGGACTCTCATTATTATGTTAGATCCACTATAGGCTGGACTCTCACACTAATATGTTAGATCCACTATGGGCTGGACTCTCATTATTATGTTAGATCCACTATGGGCTGGACTCTCATTGTTATGTTAGATCCACTATGGACTGGACTCTCACACTAATATGTTGGATTCACTATGGGCTGGACTCTCATTATTATGTTAGATTCACTATGGACTGGATTCTCACTATTATGCTGGATCCACTATGGACTGGACTCTCACAATATTATGTTAGATCCACTATGGACTGGACTCTCACTATTATGCTAGATGCACTATCGACTGGACTCACACACTATTTGTTAGATCCACTTTAGACTGGACTCTCACACTATTATGCTAGATCCACTATGGACTGGACTCTCACACTATTATGTTAGATCCACTATGGACTGGACTCTCACACTATTATGTTAGATCCACTATGGACTGGACTCATTATTATGTTAGATCCACTATAGACTGGACTCTCACACTAATATGTTAGATCCACTATAAACTGGACTCTCACACCATTATGCTAGATCCACTATGGACTGGACTCTCACTATTATGTTAGATCCACTTTAGACTGGACTCTCACACTATTATGCTGGATCCACTATGGACTGGACTCTCACTATTACGTTAGATCCACTATGGACTGGACTCTCATTATTATGTTAGATCCACTATGGACTGGACTCTCACACCATTATGCTAGATCCACTATGGACTGGACTCTCACTATTATGTTAGCTCCACTATAGACTGGACTTTCATAATATTATGCTAGACCTACTCGACGTCCATTGCACCCTGTCTCCCACATCCGTGGTCCTCTCCAAGGTTTCTCGGTCATTCATATTGACATCGCACTGGGTTGTGAGTTTTTCCTTGCCCTTATGTGGGCTGAACCGAGGATGTTGTTGTTGCTTGTGCAGCCCTTTGAGACACTTGTGATTTAGGGTATATAAATAAGCATTGATTGATTGATTGATACGAAATTGGAAATCTGTGAAGAAGGCGATGGGGGGGGTCAAAGAAGTCAAAAAGACAGTCGCCGCATGAAGTGGCGTGCAGGCGGGAATAAAAAAGGAGGGTAAAGAGAGGGTACCGCTTATTCTTCTTCCAGAAGTAGCAGGTGAGCGTGACGAGGAGCACCGCGGTGAAAGCGCCCAGTCCTGAGCCCAACCGCACCCAGAACTCCATGCCTTCGCACGGCACCGTCTTCTTCTCCGGCAAGCTGGCGCCCGCCATGCACACTTTGGGCTCGGTCCACACGTACAACAGGTCCTGGCCAGGGAGACGAGGTGAAGTAAACAAGCAGTGATGGGCCTGGACATTCACGGCTGGTGAGGAACCTCGGAGTTTGTTTTAATTGAATAGTATATAAAAAATGTTGAAAATTGATTGTAATCCTACAGAAAATACATTTTTAACACAGTTTGTTGACCAAATAATTATTTATTGCTGTATTAGCCTGCCTATCCTGGTTAAAATGCAGACATAATTGATGGACCTAGAACACAAACCTGGTGTCCTCCTTTGCAGGCGCCCTCTATGCGGTGGTAGTCCCTCTCCGTGCACGTGGGACAAGCGCCAGAGCTCTCCCACAGAAAATGAAAGGTGCAGCCGTCGCATGTTCCCGCAGGGCATATACTGTGATGGGCAAACAGCAAATCTTTAGCGCACGTCTCCAAGGCAACCGTCACCTGGCCCATGCAGGAAAGGAAAGACATGGTGCTGTACCTGGGCACGGAGAGTTCTCCTTTAGTGCTTCGTTCTGGATTACAGCGAACGGTCACCACCGTGCTGCGACCTGATTCACATGACGAGGTGGGCTCCAAAGACCTTACAGATCACACAAATAGTTTTAATTCATAGTTTTGGTTAGATCCACCAGGAAGATGAAAAATGTTTTTAAGTACAAAACCCAATACCAGTGAAGTTGTCACTTTATGTAAATAGTAAATAAAAACATACAGTCATTTGCTAATCCTTTTCAACCTTTATTCAATTGAATAGACTGTAAAGACAAGATACTTGACATTGGAACTGAGAAACTTTATTTTTTGCAAATATTAGTTAATTTGGAATGTGATGCCTGCGATATGTTTCAAAAAAGCTGGCACAAGTGGTAAAAACGACTGAGAAAGTTGAGGAATGCTCATCAAACACTTATTTGGAACATACCCCAGGTGAACAGGCTAATTGGGAACAGGGTGTCATGATTGGGTATAAAAGCAGCTTCCATGAAAAGCTCAGTCATTCACAAACAAGGACGGGGTGAGGGTCACCACTTTGTCAACAAATGCCTGAGCAAATCGTCCAACCGTTGAAGAACAACACTTCTTAACTAGCTATTGCAAGAAATATAGAAATTTCACCATCTACGGTCTGTAATATCATCAAAAGTTTCAGAGAATCTGAAGAAGAACCACTGCACGTAAGTGATGATTTTACAGACCTTCCATCCCTCAGGCGGTACTGCATCAAAACACAGCAGTGTGTAAAGGATATCACCACGTGGGGTGAGGAACACTTCAGAAAAACACTGTCAGTAACTAAAGTTTGTCACTACAACTGAAAGTGCAAGTTAAAACTTTACTATGCAAAGCCAAAGCCATTTATCAACAACACCCAGAAACGCTGCCGGCTTCGCTGGGCCCGAGCTCATCTAAGATGGACGGATGCAAAGTGGAAAAGTGTTCTGTGGTCTGACGAGTCCACATTTCAAATTGTTTTTGGAAACTGTGGACTCGTGTCCTACAGACCAAAAAGGAAAAGAACCTTCCAGATTCCTCTCGGTGCAAAGTTGAAAAGCCAGCATCTGTGATTGTATGGGGGTGTATTAGTACTCAAGTCACGGGTAACTTAAACATCTGTGAAGGCCCCATTAATGCTGAAAGGTACATACAGGTTTTGGAGAAACATATGTTGCCATCCAAGCAACGTTATCATGGGCGCCCCTGCTTATTTCAGCAAGACAGTGTGGCTTCATAGTAAAAGAGTGCTGGTACTAAACTCCCCTGCCTGTAGTCCAGACCATATTTACATTGAAAATGTGTGGTGCATTATGAAGCCTAAAATACCACAACTAAGACCCCGGACTGTTTAAACTTATGCTGTACATCAAGCAAGAATTGGAAATAATTCCACCTGAAAAAGTTCAAAAATGTGTCTCCTCAGTTCCCAAACTGAGTGTTGTTAAAAGGAAAGGCCATGTAACACACTGGTAAAAATGCCCCTGTGACAACTTTTTTGCAATGTGTTGCTGCCATTAAATTATAAGTTAATGATTATATGCAAAAATAATATTATTCATAACAAAGCCAGGAACAAAACCAGGATTTGTATCAGGGATGCCTTTGAAAGATGGAGACCATTGAAGGCGGAGAAAATGTTTTCATCCAAAGCCAAACTTGCTAATTTCCTCCTTGATAGGTAAGTCAGGCATTTACCTTTTCTTATTACTTGTAATAAATGGAAACCGGCATTTGGTATGTAAACTATATTGTCAAATACAGTCTATGATCTTGGAGCCTATCTCAGCTGCATTCGGGCAGTAGGCTTGTCCAGTACGCCCTGGACAAGCCACCAAGTAAACAAATATTAAATGCATAAATAATCTTTATCTCAAAAGAAATAAAAAAAGGGTCAAGATGTTCATCATATTTATTGTTTTGTGTGAACACTTAGTAGTAGTTTGAACAGTCTCTTAAAGTGAATCATATTGGTGCTTTGTTTCATTTCTTTGCTTAATCCATTCGATCATTTAATTCCACATACTGACATACTCAAAAGTTTTAAGTGTTGTACGTGCAAACAATGTTTTAAAGTAGATTTTCCTCTAAGGTTATACAGTATTTCTCCTCTTTTGTTGAGAATAATTCTTGGCTCGCAGGTTTGCTTTGTACATCATTTTAGATGTTTGCAAATGCGACAAATTGTTAACTTTCAATATTTTTGATTTAACTGTTTTTATTTCGGTGCCACACCCACAAAATCCGGCGGCAACCATTTCCACATCAACACTGTGTGAAAAAAAATTGTGAACAACAGAAGGAGATAATGCCCGCAGGAACCTACCACATGGCCAGGGACATACACTGTTTGATTTCCTAATATGAAGCTCATTTTTATTTGACATATATTGAAATATCTTGTGTGACATCATGCACAAAAGTGCACTTTGTTTTAAACTATTGTAGTGGCATTCTGTACAAAAAGTGCACTTTAATTTAGTGTTGTTTTGATGTCATCTTAGTGACATCATGCACAAAAGTGCACTCATAGCTTGTTCTAAAATGTCTTTGATAATCTTGCACTTTCTGTTTTGGAAACAACATGAATGATTGTGCCACTGCTTAATAACTGTTTACTAAATACACTTTTAGTAGTGATTTCCCTCCCTGCATGAAAGTTTAAAAGTAGCATATATTAATGCAGTATGAAGAAGAATGTTTAAAGTAGCCACATAGAATCCTCATACTGCTGTGATTATATGCATCAAGTGTTCATTCAAGGATAAGGCAAAATAGAGATATATATGGTATATCGTCACATGGCCTAAAAATATCGAGATATTAAAAAAAGGCCATATCACCAGCCCTAACTCTAACATCAAATCTGCTTAGTGAGAAGAATTATCTTATCAGACAGAAAATAAGCAAATATCAACCTTGGGCAAGACACTTTACCCACCTGCTCCCAGTGCCACCCAGACTGGTTTAAATGCACCGTATTTTTTGGAGTACAAGTCGCTCCGGAGTATAAGTCGCATTGTTTGGGGAAATTTATTTGATAAAATCCAACACCAAGAATAGACATTTGAAAGGCAATTTATAATAAATAAAGAATAGTGAACAACAGGCTGACTAGGTGTACGTTATATGAGGCATAAATAACCAACTGAGAAGGTGCCTGCTATGTTAAAGGCCTACTGAAACATACTACTACCGACCACGCAGTTTGATAGTTTTTATATCAATGATGAAACCTAACATTGCAACACATGCCAATATGGCCGGGTTAGCTTACTAGAGTGCAATTTTAAATTTCGCGCCGAAAAATCCGGCTGAAAACGTCTCGGTATGATGACGCCTGCGCGTGACGTCACGGATTGTAGAGGACATTTTGTGCCAGCATCGTGCCCATCTATTAAGTCGTCTGTTTTCATCGCAAAATTCCACAGTATTCTGGACATCTGTGTTTCTGAATCGTTTGCAATTTGTTCAATGAACAATGGAGACATCAAAGAAGAAATCTGTAGTTGGGAAGCGGTGTATTGCGGCCGGCTTTAGCAACACAAGCACAGCCGGTGTTTCATTGTTTACATTCCCGAAAGAAAGCTTTAACTATGGAACAAAGATGTCAAGCGAACGCGGTTGGATTGAACCACACACACACACACACACACACGTACACACACACACACACACGTACACACACACGTACACACACACAAAGTACAGTATATTATGCAGCGATTATTTTTACCATTCTGTATTCTGAAGGCGATCTATGTCGTGTGCTACTCCAGCATCAATATCAACAGCGTCCTCCTGACCGTCACCGTCAGGTTCAAAGCGTAACGGCTCTCTCTCTTGTTGCGGTTGGGCCTGGCCGAGTGGTCCTGCCACTGCCACGGCGCCTCTCACAGCATCTTCCCTATCTGAATCGCTCCCACTGCCCTGTAGTATTTTTCTTTTCTCTAGTCCTTCACTCTCACATTCTTCATCCATGAATCTTTCCTCCTCGCTCAAATTAATGGGGAAATCGTCGCTTTCTCGTTCCGAATCGCTCTCGATACTGGTGGCCATGATTGTAAACAATGTTCAGATATGAGGAGCTCCACAGCCCGTGACGTCACGCGTATATTGCAAACGTTATCGTCGACGTTCTCTACTAAATCCTTTCAGCAAAAATATGGCAATATCGCAAAATGATCAAGTATGACACAGAAGGGACCTGCTATCCCCGTTTAAATAAGAAAATCGCATTTCAGTAGGCCTTTAACGTAACATATTATGGTAAGAGTCATTCAAATAACTATAACATATAGAACATGCTATACGTTTACCAAACAATCTGTCATTCCTAGTCGATAAATCCCATGAAATCTCATACGTCTAGTCTCTTATGTGAATGAGCTAAATAATATTTGCTATTTTACGGTAATGTGTTATCAATTTCACACATTAGTCACTCCTGAGTATAAGTCGCACCCCCGGCCAAACTATGAAAAAAACAGACTTATAGTCCGAAAAATATGGTAACTTAGATATTGGCTTTCACTATGTAAAAGCGTTTTGAGTCACTAGAGAAAAGCGCTATATAAATATAATTCACTTCACTTCACCCTTATTTGAGATATTTAATCCTACTTAGATTTCAGTTTTTGCAGTGTATGACTCGGCCCAGTTTTGAACTAACAACCTACCTATTGCAGGGCGGACACGTTTACCCACTAGGCCAATGGTTCTCAACCTTTTTTTAAGTGATATACCCCCTGTGAACATTTTTTTTAATTCAAATACCCCCTAATCAGAGCAAGGCATTTGGTTGAAAAAAAAAAGAGATAAAGAAGTAAAATACAGCACAATATCATCAGTTTCAGATTTATTAAATTGTATAACAGTGCAAAATATTGCTCATTTGTAGTGGTCTTTCTTGAACTATTTGGAAAAAAAGATATAAAAATCACTAAAAACTTAACTTAACATCAATATTTATGGAACATGTCCACAAAAAATCTAGCTGTCATCACTGAATATTGCATTGTTGCATTACTTTCCACACTTTATGAATTTACATTCATATTTCGTTAAAGTATTATTCAATAAATATATTCATAAAGGATTTCTGAATTGTTGCTATTTTTAGAATATTTAAAACGTACCCCTTGGCATACCTTCAAGTACCCCCAGGGGTACGCGTACCCTCATTTGAGAACCACTGCACTAAGCCACTATAAAATAATAAAAAAAGAAAAAATTGCTATTGTGAATTGTGAATTATATTTATATAGCGCTTTTCTCTAGTGACTCAAAGCGCTTTACATAGTGAAACCCAATATCTAAGTTACATTTAAACCAGTGTGGGTGGCACTGGGAGCAGGTGGGTAAAGTGTCTTGCCCAAGGACACAACGGCAGTGACTAGGATGGTGGAAGTGAGAATCGAACCTGCAACCCCCAAGTTGCTGGCACGGCCACTCTACCAACCGAGCTATACCGCCTATTGAGAAAGTTTAGGTCTAGAAAGAGAAAAGAGTTTACCGAAAGAAGAAGTTGACATCTGGGACTTTCTTGGAGGTCCGGGGGTACAGCTCAGGTCTTGCCCGAATACTTTCATGAGTGTTTTCAACCGTTGCGCCTGCGGGTGTTAAATGCATGGTTAAAATTTACCGCTGCATGGCAACACAGCGGTGCCGCTCACCCAGAAAGGTGTCGGCCAGGTTAATGGACTGTGAGGTGAGCGCCGCGTTGAAGCCCCTCCCACTGGCCGGGATGACGGTTGATTGACAGATGAAGGTCTTGACGGTGTTGGCTCCTTCGCTCTGAGCGTCACTGATGGATAGGTCGCTCACGTTGTCTTTGCATAAGGCCAACCGATCCTTGAAGGAGAGGTGCATTAAGATTTATACGGTGGAGAAAAAAGGCGGGCTGCACGTTTTCCTCCTCACCGGTCCTCCGCACAGGCTGATGTTGAATTGGTGGAAGTACTTGGTTCCTTTGGAGGTGAAGCTCGGCCCATTCATCAGCGTCCCCACTGAGCCCAGGGAGTTGAAGTCAAAGGTCAGAGTGAGGTTGCCGTCGGTGTGCGTGAAGTGACAGTCGCTGTAACACAAACGGTGGTCCTGGAAAAGAAATACAGGAATTAGAGTTGTCCCGATACCATTTTGGTACCGGTACCAAAATGTATTTCGATACATTTCTAAATAAAGGGTACCACAAAAAAATGTAATTATTGTCTTTATTTGAACAAGCAAAAATCTTAGAGTACATTAAACATATGTTTATTATTGCAATTTACCGAAGTTTTCGGACTATAAGTCGCAGTTTTTTTCATAGTTTGGCCGGGGGGTGCGACTTATGTGTGAAATTATTAAAGGCCTACTGAAATGAGATTTTCTTATTTAAACGGGGATAGCAGGTCCATTCTATGTGTCATACTTGATCATTTCGCGATATTACCATATTTTTGCTGAAAGGATTTAGAAGAGAACATCGACGATAAAGTTCGCAACTTTTGGTTGCTAATAAAAAAGCCTTGCCTGTACCGGAAGTAGCAGACGATGACGTCACCGGTGTGAGGGCTCCTCACATCCTCACATTGTTTATAATGTGAGCTTCCAGCATCAAGAGCTATTCGTAGCGAGAAAGCGACAATTTCCCCAATAATTTGAGCGAGGATGAAAGATTTGTGAATGAGGATATTGATAGTGAAGGACTAGAAAAAAAAAATTAATAAAGTAAAAAAAAAAAAAAAGGCGATTGCGTTGGGAGCGATTCAGATGTTTTTAGACACATTTACTAGGCTAATTCTGGGAAATCCCTTATCTTTCTATTGTGTTGCTAGTGTTTTAGTGAGTTAAATAATACCTGATAGTCGGAGGGGTGTGTCCACGGGTGTGTTGACGCCAGTCTCTGAGGGAAGTCACGGCAGCTGATCTCCGGTAAGAGGCGACTTTTTACCACAATTTTCTCACCGAAACCTGCCGGTTGACAAGTGGTCGGGAACCATGTTCGCTTGACCGCTCTGATCCATAGTAAAGCTTCACCTCCGGGAATTTTAGACAAGGAAACACTGTGTGTTTGTGTGGCTAAAGACTAAAGTTTCCCACCTCCATCTTTCTACTTTGACTTCTCCATTATTAATTGAACATATTGCAAAAGATTCAGCAACACAGATGTCCAAAAAACTCTAAATGCGCGATGAAAAGAGACGACTTTTAGCCGCAAGTGGTGCTGGCTAATATGTCCCCTCCAACCAATAACATCACAAACGCGTCATCATTCCGCGACTTTTTCAACAGGAAACTCCGCGGGAAATGTAAAATTGTAATTTAGTAAACTAAACCGGCCGTATTGGCATGTGTTGCAATATTAATATTTCATCATTGATATATAAACTATCAGACTGCGTGGTCGGTAGTAGTGGGTTTCAGTAGGCCTTTAACACATTACCGTAAAATTCGCGGAAGAGACGAAGAAAATGTCAGCAATCGTCACACACGTGTCAACCAATAAGAATTCAGCGGGGGAGGGTCATTGCAGAAGTACATTGTGGGTCATGGAATGCTAACTGCTATATGCTACTACCATAGCTATTAAAATGGATCATTTCAACGTTGGCGGTAATTTATAAAAACTGAGAAGGGATGAACAAAAATGGCACCGAAAAGGAAATCATGTACCGCAGATTATAAGATGGACGTAGTGAAATATGCAGCAGAAAACGACAAGAGGAAGCGGCGCATACCTTTGGAGTTGGCAGAGTTGTTTAGAAGCGACATCGAGGAAGAAGATTTCATGGGATTTATGGATTAGGAGTGACAGATTGTTTGGTAAATTTATAGCATGTTCTATATGTTATAGTTATTTGAATGACTCTTACCATAATATGTTAGGTTAACATACCAAGCACCTTCTCAGTTGGTTATTTATGCCTCATATAAGGTACACTTATTCAGCCTGTTTTTGACTATTCTTTATTTATTTTAAATTGCCTTTCAAATGTCTATTCTTGGTGTGGGATTTTATCAAATACATTTCCCCCAAAAATGCGACTTATACTCCAGTGCAATGTATATATGTTTTTTCCTTCTTTATTATGCATTTTCGGCCGGTGCGACGTATACTCCGAAAAATACGGTAGTCCTTAAATAAAGCCACCATAGGGAGGCTTTCACAGTGTCGTTACGTCATAGGATGTTGATGACGAATGCAAACTGACCTTGCTGCTCTGGCTGCTTGGTCCACAAGGCTTGCAGGCTTGGGGGCCCGGCTTGTCCTGAGAGACGAGGTAGGTGTCCGGGGGACACTCCGTACACTGGCTGCTGCGCGGGTCTATGTAGTGACCCGCCGGACACGGCACACAGGCGGAGCTGGACGGCTGGGTGCTGACGGCGCAGGCCCGACACTCGGAGGACACCCCGTCCACCGCGTTGCTGACGGTGATGGAGTAGATGCGCGCTACATCGTTGACGTAGCGACGACCCTGGGGAACACAGAACTCTTCGTATCAGGCCCCATTCTCCCAGGTGCTTCAAGTGCAACTCTGCTTTTTGGGAAATTATTTAAAATCTTATGTAAGACAAATGTCTTTTTTTCTCATGCATTCTAATTTGTAATACATGTCAAGCACGAGGTGGCTAACAATGAAGCTAAAGTTGCCTTGTTGGGTCTGCTTCTGTCTCTGGCCATGCTCCCTCCACCCCAGCAGACGATGGCGTGGAACACCGCAGAGGCCACCACAGTGTATATGTTTATTTTACTTTTTATTCATAGCTGTATGTAGAAGTGTCTGGTTGTATCTGCTGCTTTAATGTCTTTAATGTCCTCTGTGTTCTTTGATGTTTGATGTTTCCCTCTTACACACATGGAAGAGGGATGTGTACTATGGCTATGAGTTGTTGTTGGGTTTTTTTTTTTTCCCTTGGCCTCAGTCTGCACCCCCACTCCAGGGCCTAGGCTAAGACCGATTTTTTAATTTTATTTTAATCTTCTATTTTTAGCTGCGGGCATTACACTACATGCTCTTCTCACTATTTCTTGTCTCTCCTTCTCACAGAGACATAAAACAAGCGCACCTTGTTACATGCGTCACATACTGTCGTGGAGCAGAGTGGTAGAGACATGGGTAAAGTTAGCTGTGTTGCTAGCGGTGTGGTGCGAGTGGTACTACGAGAGAGAGCGAAGGTGCGAATCTGGTAAAAAATGAAGGTGGAATTAATTCCCAAAAAAAACAGCACGGGCTCCATCAACTGGCGGTGGTTTGGCTTCAAGTGGGGATATGTCAAACAGACAACCTTAAAAGGGAACATTATCACCAGACCTATGTGAGTGTCAATATATACCTTGATGGTGCAGAAAAAAGACCATATATTTTTTTAACCGATTTCCAAACTCTAAATGGGTGAATTTTGGCGAATTAAACGCCTTTCTGTTTATCGCTCTGGAGGGGATGACGTCAGAATGTGACGTCGCCGAGGTAATACAGCCGCCATTTTCATTTTCAACCTATTGTAAACATTGGGTCTCAGCTCTGTTATTTTCCGTTTTTTCGACTATTTTTTGGAACCTTGGAGACATCATGCCTCGTCGGTGTGTTGTCGGAGGGTGTAACAACACTAACGGGCGGCATGGCGTAGTGGGTAGAGCGGCCGTGCCAGAAACCTGAGGGTTGCAGGTTCGCTTCCCACCTATGGACATCAAAGTCGCTGCCGTTGTGTCCTTGGGCAGGACATTTCACCCTTTGCCGCTCACACCGGTGAATGAATGATGAATGAATGATTGGTGGTGGGCAGAGGGGCCGTAGGCGCAAACTGGCAGCCACGCTTCCGTCAGTCTACCCTAGGGCAGCTGTGGCTACAGATGTAGCTTACCACCACCAGGTGTGAATGAATGATGGGTTCCCACTTCTCTGTGAGCGCTTTGAGTATATAACAATAGAAAAGCGCAATATAAATCTAATCCATTATTATTATTATTATTATTATTAACAGGGAGGGATTCAAGTTGCACCGAAGATGCGAAAGTGTCTGCCGCCAGACCCCCATTGAATGTACCAAAGTGGCTCCACATTTTACCGGCGATGACAGACATGGCACAGAGATGTATGGATAACCTGCAGATGCATTTGCAATGATAAATTCAACGAAATCACAAAGGTGAGTTTTGTTGATGTTGACTTATGTGCTAATCAGACATATTTGGTCGCGGCGTGACTGCGAGCTAATCGATGCTAACATGCTATTTACCGGCGGTGCTAAGGCAGACATGGCACAGAGATGTATGGATAACCTGCAGATGCATTTGTAACGATAAAGTCACAGAAATCACAAAGGTGAGTTTTGTTGATGTTGACTGCCAGCTAATCGATGCTAACATGCTACGCTAATCAACGCTAACATGCTATTTACCGGCGGTGCTAAAGCAGACATGGCACAGAGATGTATGGATAACCTGCAGATGCATTTGCAACTATATTACGTTTCCTTCCACCCACATTTAATGCGAAAAAAACACTTACCAATCGTGTCACAACATGCAAAAGTCCTGATCGTTTGGTCCGCACATTTTACCGGCGATGCTAACGCAGCTATTCGGCCATGCTAAGGCTATGAATAGCGTCAATAGCTATTCCCTCAATAGCTTCAGTTTCTTCTTCAATACTTTCATACTCCAACCATTCGTTTCAATACATGCGTAATCTGTTAATCGCTTAAGCTGCTGAAATCCGAGTCTAAATCCGAGCTAATGTCGCTATATCTTGCTGTGCTATTCGCCATTGTTTGTTTACATTGGCAGCACTGTATGACGTCACAGGGAATTGGATAGTGGCATCGCAAATAGCAAAAATCAAGCACTTTAAAGCTCTTTTTAGGGATATTCAGAGACCGGTAAAATTTTGAAAAAAACTTCAAAAAATACAACATGCCACTGGGAACTGATTTTTATTGTTTTTAACCCTTTTGAAATTGTGATAATGTTCCCCTTTAATATGTCAAGTGTGGGGCTAAAAAGCGTTGCTACAAAAAGTAGCATTACTGCTAATTTACAGTTTCATTTTAAGTCACCCGCTACAGAATGAGTGCCTGAAACTCTTTGTCAACATCACGACTGGTGCCACACCAACAAAATGCCGAAGCAACCATTTCCAGATCGTATTAAAAAAAAATAGTCAACAACAGAAGGAGATAACGTCCGCAGTAACCTACCACATAGCGAAGGACATACACTATTTGATTTCCTATTATGCAGCTCATTTTCATTTGACACTTGTTGAAATATCTTGTGTGACATCATGCACAAAAGCGCACTTTATTTGTTTTAAACTATTGTAGTGGCGTTCTGTACAAAAAGTGCACTTTAATTTAGTGTTGTTTTGAGATGTCATCTTAGTGACATCATGCACAAAAGTGCACTAATAGCTTGTTTTAAAATGTCTCTGACAATCTTGCACTTTCTGTTTTGGAAATTAAATTAATGTTTTGTGCCACTGCTTAATAACTGTTTGATAAATACACTTTGGCTAAATTGACTTAGTTGGGATATCCCTCTCTGCATGAAAGTTTAAAATTAACATATATTAATGCAGTATGAAGAAGAATGTTTTAATGTAGACACATAGAATCATCATACTGCTGTGATTATATGCATCAAGTGTTCCTTCAAGGCTGAAGCAAAATATGGAGATATATATGGTGTATCGTGACGTGGCCTAAAAATATTGAGATATTAAAAAAAGGCCATATCGTCCAGCCCTACTCCCAAGTGGGCCGGACTGGTACAATCACGGCACGTTAACTTAAAAATAAAGACAACTTCACATTGTTTTCTTTGTTTAAAAAATAGAACAAGCACATCCTGAAAATTTACAAATCATAATATTGTTGTTTTTTTGTTACACTTACATGTTGTGTTTGATTACTGAAGCTATTGTTTGAAGCCAATAAACTATCAATAAACCTAAATAAAACAAAATACAATATTTTTGGAAATAGGAAAAATAACATCCATGGTCACATAAGAATTGATGATATGGAGATAGAAAGGGTGTATTCAACATTTTTGGGGGGAATCCATATAGATGATGAATTCAATTGAAAACTGTACATAAATATACTCAAGACAACGGTCATTTTAAAAACATCACTGCACATCATAATGGCAGCTACAGTTTGCATCTTAATGATCTAAAAAAAATATTTGGGAATGTCCGGCGGGACGGATTGAAAAGCTTAATGGGCCAAATGTGGCCCCCGGGCCTTAATTTGCCCAGGTCTGCTCTATATCAAACTTTCAAGCCTGATTGAGCCTTTTTTACTTTTATCCTTCCCATGGATTTGAATGACATTGAAAAGTGTGAGTAAAACTCCATGCTGCACAGTTTCCACACAACCAAGACAAAAAGCCCAAGTCACGACTGAAGCACTTTAGTGAGAGTACGAATAGGAGAAAAGTAGGGAACTTCAAGCACTTGAAAAAAGGAGAATAGGGCTTACAGAGGGCCAGTTTTCTTGTGTGCAACGTTTTCAAGTCAATTCCTGGACTTACATCTGACGGCTGATTGGTCCTCTGGAAAGCCCATGTGTAGGAAACTGAGGCATTCTTCGTCATGACGTGCGTGTAAGTCTGTCGGGTTTTACTTCGCTCCCACGACTCCACCACTGTGGTGCTCCTCCGGTTCACATCCTTCACAGAAAGGACAATATTTACAACTGAAGATGTCCGTCAAGGATTTACGCTGCATATTCCAAAAATAAAATCTATCTAGAAGTTCTCACTTGTATAACAGAGGATTTAGCCAGGTATCTAGAGGTTCTCACTTGTACAAACCCCGTTTCCATATCAGTTGGGAAATTGTGTTAGATGTAAATATAAACGGAATTCAATGATTTGCAAATCACTTTCAACCCATATTCAGTTGAATATGCTACAAAGACAACATATTTGATGTTCAAACCGATAAACATTTTTTTTGTGCATATCATTAACTTTAGAATTTGATGCCAGCAACACGTGACAAAGAAGTTGGGAAAGGTGGCAATAAATACTGATAAAGTTGAGGAATGCTCTTTAAACACTAAAATGGAACATCCCACAAGTGTACAGGCTAATTGGGAACAGTTGGGTGCCATGATTGGGTATAAAAGCAGCTTCCGTGAAATGCTAAGTAATTCACAAACAAGGATGGGGTGAGGGTCACCAATTTACAAGCAAATTGTCAAACAGTTTTAGAACAACATTTCTCAACGAGCTATTGCAAGGAATTTAGGGATTTTACCATCTAAGGTCCATAAAATCATCAAAAAGTTCAGAGAATCTTGAGAAATCACTGCACGTAAGCCATTATATTATAGACTTTTGATCCCTCAGGCGGTACTGCATCAAAAACCGACATCAGTGTGTAAAGGATATCACCACATGGGCTCAGGAACACTTCATAAAACCACTGTCAGTAACTGCAGTTGGTCGCCACATCTGTAAATGCAAGTTAAAACACTACCATGCAAAGCCAAACCCATTTATCAATCCTGAAACGCCGCTGGCTTGGCTGGGCCCGAGCTCACCAAAGATGGACTGATGCAAAGTGGAAAGGTGTTCTGTGGTCTGACGAGTCTACATTTCAAATTATATTTGGAAACAGAGGACGTGGTGTCCCCCAGAACAAAGAGGAACATAACCATTCAGGTTGTTATAGGCGCAAAGTTCAAAAGCCAGCATCCGTGATGGTATGGGGGTGCATTAGTGCCCAAGGCATGGGTAACGTACACATCTTTGAAGGCACCATTAATGCTGAAAGGTCCATACAGGTTTTGGAGCAACATATGTTGTCATCCAAGCAACGTTATCATGGACGCCCCTGCTTATTTCAGCAAGACAAGTGTTACAACAGCGTGGATTCGTAAAAAAAGAGTGCGGGTACTTTCCTAGCCCACCCGCAGTCTAGACTTGTGTCCCATCGAAAATGTGTGGCACATTATAAAGAGTAAAATAAGATAGCGGAGACCCCGGACTGTTGAACGACTGAAGCTCTACATAAAACAAGAATGGGAAAGAATTCCACTTTCAAAGCTTCAACAATTATTTTCCTCAGTTGCCAAACGTTTATTGAGTGTTGTTAAAAGAAAAGGTGATGTAACACAGTGGTGAACATGCCCTTTCCCAACTACTTTGGCACGTGTTGCAGCCATGAAATTCCAAGTTAATTATTATTTGCAAAAAAAATAAAGTTTGAGTTTGAACATCAAATATCTTGTCTTTGTAGGGCATTCAATTGAATATGGGTTGAAAAGGATTTGCAAGTCATTGTATTCCGTTTATATTTACATCCAACACAATTTCCCATTTTATATGGAAACGGGGTTTGTATAACAGAGGATTTAGCCAGATATCTAGAAGTTCTCCAGAAAGGAGATAAGATGCACAGATGGAAGACATGTCAAGGAGCATCCCTCACCATCATGAAGTAGAATTCACAGTCTGTGGTGCACGACGTCTCAAACTCAAAGGTAATGCGACCGAACTCTGTTGTGGAATGGCTTGACATTGACGTCGGGAGCCTGGTGAAAGGCAACAATAAGAGAGACCATCGGACACAGGAAACAACACAAGACAATGAGTGATGAAAGGTGTTCACTTGAATCCAGGAACGTGGATGCTGAGGATGAGGTAATCGTTATCCGAGCTTCCCGCTCCGCTCTGGATATGATCGCGGGCCACTTCCCAACCTAATAAAAAAATATTCATTTCAATTCAATTGCTGTTTTTTGATTGGAATCATTGGTACACACTAGGGTTGTACGGTATTGTCAGATTCAAACATTGATGACATCTATTAAACAAGGCAAGAAGCAAGGAAGGCAGGAAGCAAGGAAATAAACAGAGACAGAATTCAATTTTGATCAATTTGAGGAGATACGTGTCGACCTGTGACCGCTTACAGTGTCACCCACGCTCTGGCGAAAGATTGTACGCCACCTCTTTTTATTTGGACTTTTCCTGTCTACATAACAGCTGTTTCTAAAGGAATATGGGGGAAGTAAACAGCCATTGTTTTCGGTCACATTTACAAAAAAGAAAAAAGATGCCTCCGGCTCGGGCTGGTCCTGGATAGAGCTTGGGCAGGTCTCGGATCAAAATAGATAACCTCTCCCGTCACCTCCCGACGTACACAAATGGAATTGTACAAGCCTTTGTCTTGTTACAACAAAGACAGCTTTTGTCTATCCACTGGGAACTCAGAGGACAGAGAGTTTTTTGATAATTTACATTTAATTTTTCTGACAGGTATACTGGTACTAGTATAGTATCGCAGTACTAATGAATCAAAAACAGTGCTAGACTCTGTTTGAAAAGTACCGGTTCCCGGGCATGACGGTGCATCGTTACGTCGTGACATTGCTGGTGTTACGAGCAGAGGAGCATGTTTGGCAGCGCACAATCACGGAGTACTGACAAGCACACTTACTACACAACGTAAAAGAATACAATAGCTCATCGACGTCACCGCTAACCAAAGCTAGCACGTCTAAATGTAAACAAATGTCATGGGTGGATCTACACTTGACAGCCACTGTAATGATACCAAGTACAATAGTGTATCTAGTCGATACTACTATGAAAACATCGATATTTTTTACCGTCATAATATCTTTTTTCCTTTTTTAAAAATGTATATTATATTCATAAACTCAGGAAACATGAGGACTTTGAATATGACCAATGTATGATCCTGTAACTACTTGGTATCAGATCA
This sequence comes from Nerophis ophidion, assembly GCF_033978795.1. Lineage (NCBI taxonomy): Eukaryota > Metazoa > Chordata > Actinopteri > Syngnathiformes > Syngnathidae > Nerophis > Nerophis ophidion. The sequence continues at coordinate 11,596,409 of NC_084622.1, forward strand.
ATACCTAAATGAGTGGTATCATTCAAACAATTGTAAAGTATCAAACAAGAGAAGAATAAGTGATTGTTACTGTCAGAATAATTGTATCTAAGTTATCACAAAACTTTGTGTTGCCATGAGTTCCCGCAAGAAGACAAAAGCTGTCTTTGATCCTACCGAGCAGAAGGCTTTTAAAACTCCACTGTGTAGGATGGGGAGCGACATGAGGGTTCTGTTTCTTTAAAGTATTGTAATCAACAGAAAGATTTTGTCTTGACCCGAGAACTATAAAGCGGAGAGGAAGCAGGACCAGACTCCCCTCCAGGTGACCTCTTCTTTTAACTGTTTTACGACCTTTTCTTTGAAATGTTTTGTGGCCAAAGGCAGCACCTATTTACGATCCCCTTCCTTTAGAAACAGCATGTAATCAGGGAAAGTCCAAATAAAAGAGGAGGCGTACAATCTTTCGTCAGAGCGTGGAACACTGTACAAGGCTACAGGTGTACGCATTTCTCCTCATTGAGCCAAATTTAATTGTGTCTCTGTTTAATTCCTTACTTCTTGTCTTGTTTAAAAGATGCCATCAGTGTTTGAACCTAACAATTACATGTTAACAGAAGTGTAGATAGAACATGTTAAAACAGAAAATAAGCAGATATTAACAGTACATGAACAAGTATATTGAAAGCCATTTTTACAGTTTGTCCCTCATAATGTAGACAAAATAATAGGTAGATAAATGACACAATATGTTACTGCATACGTCAGCAGACTAAATAGGAGCCTTTGTTTGTTTACTTACTACTAAAAGACAAGTTGTCTAGAATGTTCATTATTTTATTTAAGGACTAAATTGCAATAATAAACATATCTTTCATGTACCCTAGGTTTTTGTGTTCAATTAAAGCCAATAATGACATGTTTTGTGGTCCCCTTTATTTAGAAAAGTATCAAAACGTATCGAAAAAAATCTAAATACATTATGGCACCTTATTGCCCTTTTGTGGGTTCTTCCGAGGATGTCGTAGTCGTAATGGTTTGTACAGTCCTTTGAGACATTTGTGATTTAGGGCTATATAAATAAACATTGATTGATTGATTGGTATCAAAATATTGGTATCGGGACAACCCTAGTACACACATGGACAATCGGGCTGGTTTTGTCCTGATTTTCCCCTTTCCAACAAAACACAGCCAACCCCCAATTATCTTATAATTTATTAGATCATTATATAAGATTATCTTGTGGTCTGAGGTTTGTTAAGACTGAATTTAACCCCACCCACCTCAACTTCCTCTCAGGGAGAGCATGTGCCAAATTCCAAGTTGCTGTTTTGAGGCATGTTAAAAAAAATAATGCACTTTGTGACTTCAATAATAAATATGGCAGTGCCATGTTGCCATTTTTTTCCATACCTTGAGTTGATTTATTTTGGAAAACCTTGTTGCATTGTTTAATGCATCACAACAAAATTAGGCATAATAATGTCTTAATTCCATGACTGTATACATCGGTATTTTAATTTTCCTGAAGGAATAAATAAAGTACTATCCACCTATCTATCTATCTATCTATCTATCTAGCTATCGGAATCCTGATTTATTTTGGAAAACCTTGTTGCATTGTTTAATGCATCACAACAAAATTAGGCATAATAATGTCTTAATTCCATGACTGTATATATCGGTATTTTAATTTTCCTGAAGGTATAAATAAAGTACTATCTATCTATCTATCCATCTATCTATCTATCAATCTATCTATCAATCTATCAATCTATCAATCGGAATCCTGATTTATTTTGGAAAACCTTGTTGCATTGTTTAATGCATCACAACAAAATTAGGCATAATAATGTCTTAATTCCATGACTGTATATATCGGTATTTTAATTTTCCTGAAGGTATAAATAAAGTACTATCTATCTATCTATCTATCTATCCATCTATCAATCAGAATTGATACTTAAGAGTTGGACAATATCAGAATATCAGCAAAAAAGCCATTATCGGACATCTCTAATAATAATAATAATAATAATGTAACGCTGTTGAATGGAGATGAGTCAAAGACTTGTGCCAGGCGGACAAACTCCGCTCGGACTAAAGCCAGTTCCTTGCACCTGCCCCCAACCTCATTGATTGGCTTTATCTTGCTCCCTTTGTTTACTTTTTGCTAAAAACAAACTATTTATTATGTATACCTAATAATCCAAAATATGCATTCAGTCCTTCACTTCTGAGATCTAAATTTGGGCCCAGACTACCACAAAGATAAAAGCCAAGAATTTTCTCCCGGCCACCTAAACTCACCATTCATGCCGTCACATCTAGCGTTGCCCACGTTGAAACAGGAAGTCTTCATGTTCGCCGGCAGAACGTTCCACCATTTGTACTCGTAACCCAAAGTGGGCTCCGTACCCGCCGGGCATCGCTGACAGGCTGCGAGGGAGAAGACCGTCACGGATGGATTATAAAGAGAGGGTAAAGAACCGGAGAGGGCGCCGTACCTTTCATCCCATCTGAAAAGGTCCCAGGTGGGCAGGGTGAGCAGATGGCTGTTTCGTTGTTATAGAACCCGGGGTTGCAAGGAGGGCAGGGCTTACGCTGGCCACCGGGGGGCAGCGTAATAGCTCCGGTCACGTTCTCGAGGCAGACCTTGGGCTCGATCCATTTATATATAATCTGGGTCTGGAATTACAGACGGAGGCAAGTGAGGAAACGAGTCTTGGAAACGACGAGACGGCGTTCACCTCACCTTTCCCTCGTTGTCGCAAGCGGTGTGGATGCTGAAATAGTCCTTCTTGGAACACGGCGGTCTGTTCTGACACACAGCTGAGCCCTCATCTTCCGTTGAAGAAAAAGGGCCACTGTCATCAACAGGCGCATGCCGAAGAGCCGCGTGTGTACCGTACCTGCGTACTGGCTGCTGGTGTTGCAGGAAGTGCACGAGCTCGCTCCGTGAGCCGAGTAGGTGTCCCGGGGGCAGGGCTGGCAGGAGGCGGAGCCGGGGACACGGCTGAATGTTCCTGGCTTACAAGGGAAACACTCGGACGTGTAGGCAACCCCTGGAAGACAAGGGGAAAGGGGTAAATGTTTGCAAGAAACACAGAACATGAGAAGAGAAGATGGCAAACCTTCTATGAGGATATTTTTCAGCAAGGCAGGTTTCAGCGCTTTAGCTCCCACCACGACCGCACTGGTCCTCCAATACATGATGTTGGCGCCAGACTTCAGGTTCACCTTGCATGCAAAAGATGAGAGCTAACCCACAGTGCTTAGTGCAATTTTACCGTATTTTTCGGACTATAATCTAGGCTGACCTTATTCTGAAATCCCAAAAAGAGGACACATATGTGTGCCAAGGCCGGGACTAAGTGAAAATTTGTCAATGATACTCGAACTTGCTTTATAAAAAATATATTTTCTCCTCTGTTGACAGCAGTGTTGGCACAAGGAATTGTCAAAATGGAGTCCCACTTTTTTTTAAGCATTTTAAAAACAAATGATAAACGTATGTATTGTCCTGTTATATCTCACATTTCAGGGTTTGCCGCAGCGCTTTGTTGCTAAGGCGGCCGCCTTAACAATAAAGAGCCGCCGCCTAAGCTAAAGTTTTAACAAGCTGCTCCTCTTACTTCTGCCTCTGTCAGTACGTCCCTGCGGCACCAATCCAATCCAATCCAATCCACTTTATTTATATAGCACATTTAAACAACAAGAACGTTTCCAAAGTGCTGCACAGACATGTTAAAAACAATATTAAAAAACAATATTATTCTCCACCAATGACTGAATAGAAACAAAAAATAAATACATATAAAACTAATATAAAAACAATAAAAAAATAAAAATGATTAAAAACTATTTTAGCGTTGTCCCACCCACAGAACCATCTGATTGACTGCTCTGCGTGTAACCAATCAGCAGAGGACAGATGGTGGAGTGAGCGGAAAGGTGTTTAGCAGGTGAGCATAATGCAGCGGACTCTCCCTAAATTATAATAAAAACTTCCAAATCAACTGCTAGTAACACCTCTATGAGGCCGTTGCCGTCTAAAAACATAAGCGGCAGCTCAGCTCGCTCCCAGTCCTTGAGGTGAAGGCTAATTAGCTTTTAGGGTAACGTTAGCTCATTTGGGTGTGTGCGTGTGTTACGGAAAGCAAAGCCCTGTCTGTCTGAGAGAAAAACAGGCATTATTGACCTAGAGTTAACAACTAAGTTATTTCACTTGACCTTTTTCTGTGTTGATTGAGCTGTGTTGAAGCAGCAAATTAGGACATTATGTTAAATGAAGAGTTTCTGTCTCTGATAGTTGATATAATAATGTAAGTGCATCATAAAGCCTACATGAACTCCATGGTGTTCAGAGATGAATAGTCTCTCCTATTGCCATTGTACTATTTTTTCAGTTATAGTTACATTAATCATTGGTAATGTAGCAGCCTAGTTTTGAATGGCAGGGTCCCTGCTACCACGTTGATAAAAGTATAACATTTACATAATAAAAATCAACTACAGACTTCCCAAATGCTATAATGAATTAAGCATGATGAGTTGAACATATGTCATCATGTGGCCCGATTTTTAACTATTTTTTCAAACGCTTATTTACAGTAAGTCATTAATTTGACTTAGTCATTATTTTGTCATAGTAAGTCAATATTTACTAAGTCAAAACAATGACATACTTAGTATCTCAGGTAAAGAGGACATGTCCGGGGAAAAGAGGACGTATGGTCAGTTTACTATAAGCTGCTACTTTTTCCCTACGCTTTGTACCCTGCAGCTTATAAAACGGTGCAAATTTTTCGGCCATAATGTTTTGTATTCAACATTTTTCCCCCATAGCGTTTCTGTTTGAAGGGTTTCTACATTCATCACTCCAAGTAATGTTTGTAAGTATTATAATATAACAAATCATACTTACTAAATCGTCCCATGTGTGATGTCTGCAGTAGTTTTTTTTCATACATATTTGTGCAAACTACCGTGACGTGATAAAGCTTGCATCGTTAGCATTAGCACATATGCTAACAAGTTTACGAGTGTCTGTGTTAGTATTATTAACTTACAATGGCATTCTTTTTGTATTGTTTCAATTGCACCAAAACGTCACTTGAGTTATTGTGTCTGTTTAGTTGATTGGAGAGCTAGCTTTCAACTTGTTTTTTTTTATTAGCCGTTTTACTGCCCTGTGACAGGCACTGTTTGGAAACAATAAATGTTCGTCCATAAACATTTACAATATCTTTCGTACCAGTATATATCTGCGGTTTATGGTCTGATGCGGCTAATGTATGCAAAAATATGTATTTATTTAGAAATTTAGTGGGTTTAGTTTAAATACCGGTGCAGTCCAGAACTTACCGTGTGTGTTGCCCACTCGCCTGGATTGCTGAGTTTAAGCCACTTGGTGTCCACGGCCTGATCCATCTCCTGACATTGGTCATTCTGAATCTGCAACACAAATAATTAATTGGCGGCTTCGACCCTCCCCTGGGCGACACAAACATGCGCTACTCACAAAGAACTCAAAGAGCAGGTTTTTGTCTGGGTACTGGTATTCAAAGCTGACCGATCCGGTCTTCTTCAGACGGACCGCATATATGAGCGAGACCGTGCACTCGTCCCTGTTGGACTCCAGGTAACTTCCCTGAGGCACCCAGGAAGAACTGCATGGAAAAATAAATTTATACTTACAATCACCTGGACTTATGGTTTTAATTAGAGTTACTATATAGTACATCACTTATTTGCAGAGTCAATTTCTTAGGAAATGGTTAAAATTGTGGAAAAATTAAAATCTAAGACTTCAATTGATTGTAATGGAATTGATATGGAAACCATAAAAAAGGTTATCGATGAGATCTGAGGACCATTATTGTATAATAGTAACCTATCATTTCAAACAGGCAAACAAAATGGCTAAAGCTGCATTGCAGAAACTGAAATCTAAGTAAGATGAAATATCTCAAATAAGGGTGACATTTGCTTATTTTCTGTCTGATCAAATTAATTATTTTCACTAAGTAGAGTCTTTTACTTGTTTTAAGTGTTTTGCTCCTAAATGATCTCAGTAAGATATAACAGCTTGTTGCCGAAATTTGATGACCTATATTAAGTAAAACATGCTTGAAACTAGAAAATAAAGTGTTGCATCTGTTGCTGTGTCATCAACACTCACAAGTACAAAACTACTTTTTTAAAGTAATCATTTCTTACTTCTATATGAAAGAAAAAAATCCTGATGCCGAGCGCATATCATTATGTCAAGATAATGAAACTAGTATTTACTTACTTTAACAATATGTTTCAACTTATTGAGCAAAAAGGTCTCTTTTTTTCTACCAGAAAAGTGCACTTTTTATTAGTGAGAATATATTTATTTTAAGGTATTTTTTGGTTCATTGAGGTTAGCTAATTGTACTTGTTTTGGAAAGTTTTGACAAGCCAAATTTTCTTGTTCTATTGGCAGATCATTTTGCTTAGTTCAAGTAAAATAACCCTCATTTTTGTATTTTTAGGGACCGATGTCCCTTTGGGACAGAGGACCCTATTGAATTTCTAGCGTTTTATTATTATTCTTTATTATTATTATTATTATTATAGGGCTTTACGGTGGCAGAGGGGTTAGTGCGTCTGCCTCACAATACGAAGGTCCTGCAGCCCTGGGTTCAATCCCAGGCTCGGGATCTTTCTGTGTGGAGTTTGCATGTCCTCCCCGTGAATGCGTGGGTTCCCTCCGGGTACTCCGGCTTCCTCCCACTTCCAAAAACATGCACCTGGAGATAGGTTGATTGGCAACACTAAATTGGCCCTAGTGTGTGAATGTGAGAGTGAATGTTGTCTGTTTTGGCCCTGTGATGAGATGGCGACTTGTCCAGGGTGTACACCGCCTTCCGCCCGATTGTAGCTGAGATAGGCGCCAGAATAAGCGGTAGAAAGTGGATGGATGGATGGATGGATGGATGGATGATTATTATACCACCGCCTCTTTGAGCTGTAATTTTACACCCTTAACATGCTTCAAAACTCACCAAATTTGACACATCAGGACTGGCGAAAACTGTGATATAATCAAAAAACCACACCCCAAAAATCAGAATTGCGCTCTAGCGTCCCCTAGGAAGAAAACACAGACTAAACTGCCTCTAACTCCCAGTAGAAATGTCATACACACATGAAACAAAAACCTCTATGTAGGTCTCACTTACACCTATATTTCATACACTGACAACCCCCAGCTAAAATCAACCGGAAGTTTGCAATTCCCCCTTCAATACAAAAGATGGCTCAAAAGACTTGCCTTTTTTCAAACATCTCCTCTGAGGCCGTTTGTCGTGTCGGCTTCAAATAAGCACAGGAGAGAGATTGAACCCTTTTGATTAAAAGTTGATGAAAGAGTTTATAACGAATTTAAAAGACTGATGTATACATGTGTATACAACTTTTTCTCTGTGTAATAATCCATCTATCTTCTACCGCTTATCCGAGCTTGGGTCGCGGGGGCAGCAGCCAATCAGGGAAGCCCAGACTTCCCTCTCCTCAGCCACTTGCACCAGCTCTTCCCGGGGGATCCCAAGGCGCTCCCAGGCCTGCTGAGAGACATAGTCTCTGCAGCGTGTCCTGGGTCTTCCTCGTGGTCTCCTACATGTCCTGAACACCTCAACAGCGAGGCTTCCTTATAAAATGCCCATCCACTTTACAACTGTTATTACTATGAGACTGATGTATAATACATGTGTATACACCTTTTTCTCTGGGTAATAATCCATCCATCCATCTTCTACCGCATGGGTCGCGGGGGCAGCAGCCCAATCGGTCCCGTCGATTGCTGCTTGCAGCTTTAATTTTTCTTGTTTTCGAACACTGACTTTTTGCAGTGTGCACCATTTTATAAGACCGGAAACAAACACCAATTTACAAACAATAGACCTGTTTCTTTACTTCCACAATTTTTGTGATATCATTGAAAAACTGTTCAATAACAGATTAGAGAGTTTCAAATAGTGGCTAGAAGCTTGTGGATGGCTACCAAAATCACCTTAATGAAGTGAAACTTGACAAGGGACATGTAAGCAAATATTAAAGGCCTACTGAAATTAGATTTTCTTATTTAAACCGGGATAGCAGGTTTATACTATGTGTCATACTTGATCATTTCGCGATATTGACATATTTTTGCTGAAAGGCTTTAGCAGAGAACATCGACGATAAAGTTCGCAACTTATGGTTGCTAATAAAAAAGCCTTGCCTTTACCGGAAGTAGCAGACGATGTGCGCGTGACGTCACTGGTTGTAGAGCTCCTCACATCCTCACATTGTTTACAATCATAGCCAGCAGCAGCTAGAGCTATTCGGACCGAGGAAGCGAAAATTTCCCCATTAATTTGAGCAAGGATGAAAGATTCGTGGATGAGGAAATTTAGAGTGAAGGCCTAGAAAAAAAGAAAAAAAACAGGCGAGGGCAGTGAGAGCGAGTCAAGTGTTTTTAGACACATTTACTAGGACAATTCTGGGAAATCCCTTATCTGCCTATTGTGTTGCTAGTGTTTTAGTGAATTAAATAGTACCTTAAAGTTGGAGAGGTGTGGCCACGGGTGTGTTGACGCCAGAGTCTCTGAGAAAAGTCACGGCAGCTGCAGGACGACACTGGCTCCGCTGATCTCCGGTAAGAGATGACTTATTGCCACAATTTTCTCATTGAAAACTGCCGGTTGACAAGTGGTCGGGAACCATGTTGGCTTGACCGCTCTGATCCATAGTAAAGCTTCACCTCCGGGAATTTTAAACAAGGAAACACCGTGTGTTTGTGTGGCTAAAGGCTAAAAGCTTCCCACCTCCATCTTTTTACTTTGACTTCTCCATTATTAATTGGACAAATTGCAAAAGATTCCGCAACACAGATGTCCAAAATACCGTGCAATTGCGCGATGAAAAGAGACGACTTTTAGCCATAAGTGGTGCTGGGCTAATATGTGCCCTCCGACCAATAACTTCACAAACACGCGTCAATCATTCCGCAACGTTTTCAACAGGAAACTCCGCGGGAAATTTAAAATTGTAATTTAGTAAACTAAACCGGTCGTATTGGCATGTGTTGCAATGTTAATAGTTCATCATTGATATATAAACTATCAGACTGCGTGGTCGGTAGTAGTGGGTTTCAGTAGGCCTTTAACATTGCTGTATGTATACTTTTGACCCAGCACAATGGCTCACATTTTCAGTAGAGCCATAATAAATCCATAAAAGAACGAAACTTCATGAATGTTTTTTTGTGACCAACAAGTATGTGCTCCAATCACAAAAAAATAATAGTTATAGAAAGTATTGGAAACTCACGACAGCCATGAGAAGATGTTATTTACAAGTGTATGTAAACTTTTGACCATGACTGTATATATATATATATATATATATATATTTCAATATAAGAAGATGTACCAAAATGATTGGTGACTCATTTTTACCGTACATTTCCCATCCCGTTGTGTCTCGCTGCTTCCCTACCTGTTGCATGTGCCGCTTCCATCTCTGTGGGGGCTGTTTTCCAGGGCGGTTGCTAGGCTACTGAATCCCGCAGGCATGGAATCCCATTGGTCGAAGCGGATGCCGCTGCCCAGGGAGTAGCTTCCAGCGGCGCACCGGGTGCACTCCTGAGCTGACATCTCCAGAAATTCGCCGGCTTTGCACGAAAATGCTTTCGGACACACACACAAAAATAGTTGCGTTGAAAAAAAAAAAGCATGATGACGAATATAAAGTTACTTATTTGAGTTAGGACTCCTGAGGAGGCATTGAGAGTAATGTAATCCTTCCATGCTGGTACACTCCGTCACTGCACTTTCTACACTTAACCACATATGGGACAGGGTTGCTTTTCCTCATTCCTGTTGCGATTGCGTGATGTCTCCCTTTACTGTAAGCCACATGTGTCAAACTCAAGGCCCGCTGGCCAGATCTGGGCCGCCACGTCATTTTATGTGGCCGGTGAAAACCTGAAAATAATGTGTGTTAATTAAGTACTTTATCTTTTCTCACTAAATGCATTTATTCCTTCTGTTTTGATATTTAAAACAGTACATGTAGTGCCTGCACTTGCATATCTTTTAAATGTCAATACATCGAAATTAGAGATGTCCGATAATGGCTTTTTGCCGATATCCGATATTGTCCAACTCTTAATAACTTTTTCCGATACAGATAAATACAGTCTTGGAATTAACACATTATTATGCCTAATTTTGTTGTGATGCCCCACTGCATGCATTAAACAATGTAACAAGGTTTCCCAAAATAAATCAACTCCAGTTATGGAAAAAAATGCCAACATGGCACTGCCATATTTATTTTTGAAGTCACAAAGTGCATTGTTTTTTTTAACAAGCCTCAAAAACGCAGCTTGGAATTTGGGACAAGCTCTCCCTGAGATACACTACAACTATGGGAAGTACTATTAAGGGTGTGGCAAAAAAATCGATTTGAATTTGAATCGCGATTCTCACGTAGTGCGATTCAGAATCGATTCACTTTTTTTTTTAAATCAATTTTTTTTTTTTTTTTTTAATATCAATCCAACAAAACAATACACAGCAATATCAAAGGTCTACTGAAATGAGATTTTCGTATTTAAACAGGGATAGTAGGTCCATTCTATGTGTCATACTTGATCATTTCGCGATATTGCCATATTTTTGCTGAAAGAATTTAGTAGAGAACATCCACGATAAAGTGGTGACAAAAAAGCCCTGCCTTTACCAGAAGTCGCAGACGATGACGTCACAAGTGTGGGGGCTCCTCACATATTCACATTGATTTTAATGGGAGCCTCCAACAAAAAGTGCTATTCAGACCAATAAAATGACAATTTCCCCATTAATTTGAGCGAGAATGAAAGACTTATGTTTGAGGATATTGATAGCAACGGACTAGAGAAAAAAAATAAAAGTTAAAAAAATTAAAAACACGATTGCATTGGGACGGATTCAGATGTTTTTAGACACATTTACTAGGATAATTCTGGGCAATCCCTTATCTTTCTATTGTGTTGCTAGTGTTTTAGTGCGTTTAATAGTACCTGATAGCCGGAGGTGTGTGTCCACGGGTGTCTTGACACCAGTGTCTCAGGGGAGTCAACGGCAGCTATGGACGGCACAAGCTCAGCTGATCTCCGGTAAAAAGCGACTTTTTACCACAATTTTCTCACCGAAACCTGCTGGTTGACATTCCGTCGTGATTCATGTTCGCTTGACCGCGCTCTGATCCATAGTAAAGTTTCACCTCCAGGAATTTTAAACAAGGAATCACCGTGTGTTTGTGTGGCTAAAGGCTAAAGCTTCCCAACTCCATCTTTCTACTTTGACTTCTCCAATATTAATTGAACAAATTGCAAAAAATTCAGCAACACAGATCTCCAAAATACTGTGTAAATATGCCGTTAAAGCAGACGACTTTTAGCGGTGTGTGTGTGCAGCGCTCATATTTCCTAAAAACCCATGAAGTCTTGGGTACACGTCATCATTACACAACGTTTTCAAGACGAAACTACCAGGAAATTTAAAATTGCAATTTTAGTAAACTAAAAAGGCCGTATTGGCATGTGTTGCAATGTTAATATTTCATCATTAATTATATATAAACTATCAGACTGCGTGGTGGGTAGTAGTGGGTTTCAGTAGGCCTTTACCATAACAATGCAATCCAATTCCAAAACCAAACCTGACCCAGCAAAACTCAGAACTGCAATAAACAGAGCAATTGAGGAGACACAAAACAAACCAAAAGTAGTGAAACAAAAATGAATAGTTATAATTTCAGCATAGCAGTGATTAAAAATCCCTCATTGACATTATCATTAGACATTTATGAAAATTAAAAAAAAGAACAATAGTGTCACAGTGGCTTACACTTGCATCGCATCGCATAAGCTTGACAACACACTGTGTCCCATTTTTTCACAAAGATAAAATAAGTCATATTTTTGGGCCGTTTAATAGTTAAAACAAATTTACATTATTGCAATCAGTTGATAAAACATTGTCCTTTACAATTATAAAAGCTTTTTACAAAAATCTACTACTCTGCTAGTGTGTCAGCAGACTGGGGTAGATCCTGTTGAAATCCTATGTATTGAATGAATAGAGAATCCCTTTAAATCGGGAAAAAAATCGTTTTTGAATCGAGAATCATGTTGAATAGAAAAAAAAAATCGATTTTGAATCGAATTGTGACCCCAAGAATCGATATTGAATCGACTCGTGGGACACCCAAAGATTCGAAGCTTAAGTACTATACTTTGACTTTCACAAAGTGCATTATTTATTTTTTTTAAGATTAATTAATTAATTAATGGATTAGATTTATATCGCGCTTTTCTATTGTTATATACTCAAAGCGCTCACAGAGAAGTGGGAACCCATCATTCATTCACACCTGGTGGTGGTAAGCTACATCTGTAGCCACAGCTGCCCTGGGGTAGACTGACGGAAGCGTGGCTGCCAGTTTGCGCCTACGGCCCCTCCGACCACCACCAATCATTCATTCATCATTCATTAGCCGGTGTGAGCGGCACCGGGGGCAAAGGGTGAAGTGTCCTGCCCGAGGACACAACGGCAGCGACTTTGATGTCCATAGGTGGGAAGCGAACCTACAACCCTCAGGTTTCTGGCACGGCCGCTCTACCCAATACGCCATGCCGCCCCTTAAAGATGCCTCAAAACAACAGCTACAAAAACAATGAAGGCACACAGCTTCAGTCCAGAGTATACTAGAGTAATAAAGTACACAATAACATGTTCCTCCTTTCGTGCAATACTGCCTTGCATACTGTGTAACAGGAAATTATAAACCGGGGTCAATCTGCTCTGCTCAACCATATTTGTATGAGTAACACAAATGTGCTGCAAGCTAGTGGCGAGTGTTTGAAGTGGCCTAGCAGTCAGTCACAGCTTCTGAAATGCTGCGTTAAAACAGGGCAGCTCTGTTCACTGCAAGCTGCAAAGTGTGCGCCATGCAGGGCAGACTAGCCACACTAAACTCCACCGTAGCTTTTGTTTTCCCTGGCCATAACGTGGGCTTTCGCCTTGGGGTGGTTTTTGTTGTATTTTTGTTTTTCCTCAGCAGAGTCTTTAAGCGACAACTGTGTGGTACTACTTTTTTTCCGTGTTTGCTTTTCACCCATAATCATCCGCTTGGATTCATCGTGCATCTCCTTATGATTCTTGAAAAGGTGGGAGATCAAATTGCTCGTATTAAATGAAGACGTCTTGGTTCCTCCTTGCATATCCAACGTTTTGCTGTCATTGCAAATTTCCAGTTCTTTATCCGTCAGAGACACTTTAGACACAACGTCGTTAGTCAGTCACCACGGCTACAGCACCGGCAACAACACACTCTTGTTGTTATGCTCCGCTCGCGGCGGTTTGATGAGGTCATCAAGCGTCGCCAGTAAACCTCTCATGCTGCAGTCGTGCTGCAACTCTTGTGTTGTGTGTGGGAGGGGAGGGGCTGCTGACATGGTAGACGCAACTGCTCTGTACTTCTCCCTACGTCCGTGTACCACTCCGTACAGCGGCGTTTTAAAACGTCATACAATTTTCTTTGCTCTATTGTTGTTGTTATTGTTGTGTTTGCTGTTGTTGTTTTTGTCTCTCTGTCTAATCCCCCTCTTGTCCCCACAATTCCCCTGTCTTCCTTTTCCCCCCCTTTCTATCCCCTCCTGCTCCGGCCTGGCTGCACTATATAATAATATAAATACATTTAATAAAGTCAGATACAAATAAGGCAACAAGAGAAGTATCCCACACTTCTCTTTTGTAAGGTAAATATGAACAGCTGATATGGGCATCTACATCAACTAGATCAGTGGTTCTCAAGCTTTTTTCAGTGAAGTACCCCCTGTGAAAATGTTTTTTCATTTAAGTACCCCCTAATCAGAGCAAAATATTTTTTGGTTGAAAAAAGAGATGAAGAAGTAAAATACAGCACTATGTCATCAGTTTCTGATTTATTACATTGTATAACAGTACAAAATATTGCTCATTTATAGTGGTCTTTCTTGAACTATTTGGAAAAAAATATATAAAAATAACAAAAAAATTGTTGAAAAATAAACAAGTGATTCAATTATAAATAAAGATTTCTACACTTAGAAGCAATCATCAACTTAAAGTGCCCTCTTTGGGGATTGTAATAGAGATCCATCTGGATTCATCAAATTAATTCTAAACATTTCTTCACAAAAAAAGAAATCTTTAATATCAATATTTATGGAACATGTCCACAAAATCTAGCTGTAAACACTGAATATTGCATTGTTGCATTTTTTTCACAGTTTATGAACTTACATTTATATTGTGTTGAAGTATTATTCAATAAACATATCTATAAAGGATTTTTGAATTGTTGCCATTTTTAGAATATTTTTGAAAAATCTCACAAACCCATTGGCATACCTTCAAGTACCCCCATTTGAGAACCACTGTACTATATGATTTGCTTGAGAAGCTGGACAGGAAAAAATAAAAAAATATTACTTTTTGAAATTGATACAGATAATTTCCGATATTACATTTTTAAAGCACTAGCTCAGGCTCCTTCCTTTGGATGGATGGATGTACATTTTTAAAGCATTTAATATTTTGATTAGATGTCCGATATTATCCATCCATCCATCTCCTTCCGCTTATCCGAGGTTGGGTCGCGGGGGCAGCACCCTAAGCAGGGAAGCCCAGACTTCCCTCTCCCCAGCCACTTCGTCCAGCTCTTCCCGAGGCGATCCCAGGACATCCGGGAGACATAGTCTTCCCAACGTGTCCTGGGTCTTCCCCGTGGCCTCCTAAAGGTTGAGCATGTCCTAAACGCCTCCCTAGGCAGGCATTCGGGTGGCATCCTGACCAGATACCCAAACCACTTCATCTGGCTCCTCTCGACGTGGAGGAGCATCGGCTTTACTTTGAGCTTCTCCCCCTATCTCTAAGGGAGAGCCCCGCCACCCGGCGGAGGAAACACATTGTACCCGTGATCTTGTCCTTTCGGTCATAACCCAAAGCTCATGACCATAGGCGAGGATGGGAACGTAGATCGACCGGTAAATTGAGAGCTTTGCCCTACGGCTCAGCTCCTTCTTCACCACAACGGATCGATACAGCGTCCGCATTACTGAAGACGCCGCACAGATCCGCCTGTCCATCTCACCATCCACTCTTCCCTCACTCCTGAACAAGACTCCCAGGTACTTGAACTCCTCCACTTGGGGCAAAGTCTCCGACCCAACCCGGAATTGGCACTCCATTTTCCGGGTGAGGACCATGGACTCGGACTTGGAGGCGCTGATTCTCATCCCAGTCGCTTCACACTCGGCTGTGACCCGATCCAGTGAGAGCTGAAAATCCTGGCCAGATGAAGCCATCAGGACCACATCATCTGCAAAAAGCAGAGACCTAATCCTGCATCCCCCAAACCGGATCCCCTCAACACCCAGACTGCGCCTAGAAATTCTGTCCATAAGTTATGAACAGAATCGGTGAAGCACATGGCTGATGGAGCGCAGCTAACAAACCGGTCCTACCACATCTTACAACATCAGCGAGGTATCAGGTAACATCCTGTGTTCCACCATTAAACAGTTATGTCCTAATAGACCTAAGTGACTCATTTTCTATAAAAGCCTTTGAGTAATTCCCTTGACTGATTACGGAAAAAATTAACTCCCCAATTTTAACGTTTTAATGCATTAGAGAATATGTTTTGTAAGAATGTTCTGACTCCTGTTTAAATGCCAGCGGGCGCGCAGCACCAAATTCTGAGCCCCCATTCACAAAACTCCAAAAGGAAACCCCCCCCCCCCACACACACACACACTTGTTCTGTTTACATCAGGGGTCTCAAACTCAATTCACCTGGGGGCCATTGGATGCAGAGTCTGGTTGAGGCTGTTCTGCAAGAAAAGATTTCTTAAAGAATTTTTCGCATACTCCTCAGCATGTCTAGTTGTGTAATGACGTTTCAAATTATATCCCTTGTGCACCGCAACTTTCTCTGTGCAAATAAGACACGTCGGAGTGCCCCTGTGCTCCACAAAGAAATATTTCATCTCCAACTTTTCCTGGAATTGTCTTTGCTCATCACTAACCTTTCTCTTCCCTGCAGGCTTTGAAAAAGACGTGTTTGGGGTTGTGGAATATATTTGCATTTAGCCCACGCACGCAGAATAATGTTATTTCCGCAATGTGTGTCGTTCTGCTTTTCCTCCCTACAGCCACACGGCGGTCGGCGGATAATAGCCGGGAAAGTACCGGGATAGCGAGCGCAAAAAAGTGAGGGCTCTCGGAGTGTTATCCGGCGTCATATAGAAATACATGTAGTGTTCATCGTGTGAGGGAATGCAAATTAAACAATAAAAAAAAACAAATAACAGTTTGAATTGGCCCAGGTTATCAGGGACTGTAATTACTGACGGACAGGTGTCACGTTGTGACTGCAGCCGGGCATGTAAGAAAACCCTCGTCTCCATGGCAACGTTTCTGTCGCTTTCACTCATTTGCCGCTTTTCCACTAACGCAGTGGTAGGCAACCCAGAACGTTGAAAGAGCCATTTTGGACCCAAATAACAACGCTGTCAAGAGCCGTTCATATAAAACTCGAGGGCCGCACTAACATTAAATATCGGTTGATATCGGAATCTGTAATTAAGAGTTGGACAATATCGGAATATCGGCAAAAAAGCCTTTGTCAGACATCTCTTATTTAAATTATACGAAAATGTATATATTGCATGCTTAGAATTATAAGGTACACTTTATTTGTAATTATTACATTTGTCTGAATAATTTGATGACATACTATTTCGTACTGCTTTACTACAGTGAAGATTACGTAACTGTTTAATTGCAAATATGGCGGAAGGATACGTGCGGTAATAGGGTTTGGACACAATGTATTATGGGTAATGGCAGTCAGGTATGGTGGAATCGAGCCACAGTTTTTTGACCTTACTCTTACTTTTTCTTACTGTAACTCTTTGTTTTGCCATTCTTTTTTTTTTCCACATCGTTATTGTTTTATGTTTTTGAATGATTAATTTAACAAGTAAACGATACGAAACGAAGAGGAGCGTCTGGAGTTGTGTTTGCGGGAGCAGGAGAAAATGGAGGAGCGTCACGCTGAGGCTTCATTAGGAAAGTACAGTTATAAAAGTGAGAGGTGCACCATCCATGTATGCTCTCTCTCTGTCCGCTTCTTTTATTTTGAACAGCACTACTTCCTGTCTGTGATACTTCTGCGTTTATTAGCCTTTGCCTTTGGAAAAGACAGACGGTCAGGATGTGGCAGTGGAAATTTCTCAGCACTGATAAGGAGGCGATGCGGACACACAACAGATTTGTTTCCTTTATCTTACACACACACACACACACTTACTGCACTTTGCGCCGCGGACCGGCTCTGGTAGGCCGACGCAGGTTCCAGGGTTGTGAGGGATGGCCGCTCTCCACCGAGATCCAGAACTGTCACATTCCGTGTACTCGTAGTAGTAATCCTCCTGGAAAATACAAATCACTTTATTAGGTACTAGGGTTGTACGGTGTACCGGTACTAGTATAGTATCGCGGTACTAATGAATCAAAAACGGTATATCATGTAATGACATCGCTGGTTTTACGAGTGACACACACAGAGTACTTACAAGCAGACAGTGTGTAGACAGAAAAGGGAGAACGGACGCATTTTGGCCTAAAAACTAAAGATAAAAGGTCTCTATCTGACCGACCACATCAAACATGAGGTGGACGCGGGCAAATACTGCGGCATGGTCATGCTGGACATTCAGAAGGCCTTTGACACCGTTAACCACGCTATACTGTTGGATAAGCTCAGAGCAATCGGATTCGATAAAACCTCATCGAGCTGGATGCAATCTTACTTGGAGGGGAGGAAACAGGTGGTAGAGGTGAACAGCACCGTGTCCCCTCCCCTCTCAGTAAGCTGTGGAGTCGCCCAAGGCAGTATACTAGGACCTTTACTATTCCTAATATATGTAAATGACATGTCATCAGAATGCCACTGTGAATTGTTCCTGTTGCGGATGACTCGGCCCTGCTGGTATCCTGCAAGGACAAGTCACAGGTGGAACAAATCCTCAGTGCTGAACTCCTTAATATTTGCACCTGGCTCGCTGACAACAAGCTATCCATACACTTAGGTACAACGGAATCCATCCTATTTGGGTCCCATATCAACTTTAGGAAAGTCAGTGACTTCACTATAAAAGTGGGTGACATTGTTATCACCAGGAAAGATGAGATCACCTACCTAGGTTCCATTCTAGAGGCTAATCTTTCCTGTGATAAAATGGCAACCAAGGTAATCGAAAAGGTCAACCAAAGAACAAGATTCCTCTACAGAATCTCCTCTCTGGTCAACAAAAGTACCTTGAAGATTCTAGCGGGAACTCTCATTCAACCCTTTTTCGATTATGCTTGCACCTCCTGGTACCCCAGCACCTCCAAAACCCTCAAATCTAGACTCCAAACATCCCAGAATAAGCTAGTCCGGTTACTTTTAGACCTCCACTCCAGATCACACCTCACTCCTACTTTCTTCTCCAAGGTGGGCATGCTCAGGGTGGAAGACAGAGAAAAACAACTTGCACTTAGCCTAGTCTATAAAATCTACTACACTTCCCTGATACGGACGTACATGTCAAACTTCTTCCTTAACGTAAATTACCGCCATAACCACAACACCAGGGGGAGCTCCACAAACCACGTTAAACCAAGATTCCGATCTAACAAAGGTCTTAACTCATTCTCTTTCTATGCCACATGTAAGTGGAATGCACTCCCAACAGGTGTAAAAGTAAGTGCATCTCTATATTCCTTCAAAGCCGCTCTAAAACAACACCTCCAGGCAACTTCAACACTTTACTAATACCCTTCTCCATTCACATCCCATCTCCTCGGATTATAAATAACCTAATGTAAATAATCAAATGTACTTCTAAAGTGTTTACTTACTCTTATGCTATCTGAAGTCACTATGTTCTCTGCTCGCTGTACATATCCTACAAGTAAGACCTACACTGTTTCAACGTCCATTTCTCTGTTGATGCAATTGTTGAAGACTGAAGTACTGATATCAACCAAAGGTCCTCATCCCACCCCCCGGATTATAAATAATGTAAATAATTTAATGTATATACTATGATGATTAACCTGTGTGATGACTGTATTATGATGATGGTATATATTTGTACCATGAATTGATTAACATAGATCCCGACTTAAAGAAGTTGAAAAACTTATTCGGGTGTTACCATTTAGTGGTCAATTGTACGGAATATGTACTGAACTGTGCAATCTACTAATAAAAGTATTAGTCAATCAATCAAAAAAGTTATAACACTGAAACACCCTCAGGATGAGGTGTTTTAGCTACTTTTAAAAGACTAATACTTGTCTCCATGGCGACAAATAAAGTAAGTTTCTTACGAGTGTCATTATCACTGGAGGACGAGGAATAGCTAAACATGCTTCACTAGACGCCGTAGGATACAATAGCTCACCGGCATCACAATGTAAACAAAAGATAACACACCTGAATGTAAATAAATGCGATGGGTGGATCTACACCTGACATCCACTGTCATGATACCAAGTACAAGATACTAATCAGGTCCAGTCGACATTTTTTATTGTCACATCATCTTTTTTTTTTTTTTTCAAAATTCATATTATGTTTATAAACTAAGAAAATACGTCCCTGGACACATGAGGACTTTGAATATGACCAATGTATGATCCTGTAACGACTTGGTATCGGGTTGATACCTAAATGTGTGGTATCATCCAAAACTAATGTAAAGTATCAAAGAAGAGAAGAATAAGTGATTATTACATTTTAACAAAAGTAAGCAGAAATAATCAGATATTAACAATAAATGAACAAGTAGAAAATAATAATATTTTACAGTTTGTCCCTCATAACGTTGACCAAATAGGTGTATAAATGACACAATGTTATTGCATACGTCAGCAGACTAATTAGAAGTCTTTGTTTGTTTACTTATTACTAAAAGACAAGTTGTCTAGTATGTTCACTATTTTATTTAAGGACAAACTTGCAATAGTAAACATACTTTTCATGTACCCTCACATTTTTTTAATAGAATAAAGCCAATCATGCCATTTTTTTGTGGTCTCCTTTATTTAAAAAAGTATCGAAATACATTTTGGTACCAGTACCAAAATATTGGTATCGAGACAACCCTATTAGGTACATTTGGACAATGTGGTGAGATCCAATAGGCCGTACACTACAAAAAGTCACTGTTCAAAAACGAGAAAAAAAAATACAAAAATGAGGCGTATTTTACTTGAACTAAGCAAAATTATCTGCCAATAGAACAAGAAAAATTGGCTCGTCAAGACTTACCAAAACAAATCAAATTAGCCAATCTCAATGAACCCGAAAATACCTTAAAATAAGTATATACTCACTAATAAGAAGTGCACCTTTTGCTCAATATGTTGAAAAATATTCTTAAATAAGTAAATACTAGTGCTGTTATCTTGACATAAGGATATGCGCTCAGAATCATGATTTTTTTTTTCATGCTTGAAATAAGAAATTATTAATCTAAAAAGTAGTTTTCTACATGTGAGTGTTGATGACACAGCTTTGCAACAGTTGATATTCTACTTTCAAGCATGTTTGACTCAACATAGGTCATCACATCTCAGCAACAAACTAATATCTTACTGACATCATTTAGGAGAAAAACACTTAAAACAAGTAAAACACTAAGATAAAATCTGCTTAGTGAGAAGAATGATCTTATCAGACAGAAAATAAGCAAATATCAGTCTTAATTGAGATTTTTAATCTTACTTAGATTTCAGTTTTTGCAGTGTAGATATTACTGTATTGATCCGTAAATATAAAAAAAACATGAAAATAAAACAATTTCAAGACCAGTCCTTTCAAAATCACATATTCTGTCAGTTAAAAGCTCTTTATGAACCGTGTGTGCGTGTGTGTACAGGGTAACACTACAGTGGTTCACTTATTATTATAGCTTTCCGGGCGTGGGGGTGACTAATAAATAGCATTTAAATAAAAACTTGAGAGTGACGAATAGCAGGTAACATTTTTATTTTTATTGCCAGTATTTTCAATTGGTATAATGTTGAAAGTAGGTCTGCAGCTATCGATTACTTGAGTAATCAAGTACAACACACTTTCTAACCTCAATGAGTATTTTATGGAAAATAATTGACATAAAAAAAGTTGCTCCTATTACTTTTTTTTTCTAAGAAACGCACATCATAAACATTGAAAATGCACTTTTAACGTGGGCATTAATAAAAACATTCTCCATTGAGAACATAGAACATTACACACGGCGCTCAAAAAGCTATGGAGTAGAGATGCGCGGATAGGCAATTATATCATCCGCAACCGCATCACCAAAGTCGTCATCCACCCGAACCAACATTTTATCGGAACAGTACCCGCCCTGCTAGCGGGGTGTATAAAATAGTCAGGATTCTGGGTATTTGTTGTGTTGCATTTATGTTGTGTTACTGTGAGGACGTTCTCCCGAAATGTGTTTGTCAATCTTGTATTGTGTGGCTTCACAGCGTGGCACATATTACTGAGAGTGTTAAAATTGTTTATATCACAACCATTAGTTTACTCTGTGTCAACCAGTATGCCTTGCAGTCGTGTGCGTGTTGCCGCGGGAGCCACACACAACATGTAGCTGGACTGACAAGCAGATCGTACATGTTGTAGAAGGCGACAAAGCCAATGGCTTCATAGCACGCCCTAATACTTATTATCTGGGTGACTGCCAGCAGTCATTCTAGAGAATAATAGCGTCTCCTTTTGTCTTCTTTGCTTTATGACACGGATCTTAAATGGCTCTTTGAATGGCAAAGGATACCGATCCCAGAACCATGTTTATCAAATATTTCCGGATGGTTCAACCGCCACCCGCCCGAAACTAATTAAAATCAATTTTTTCGTCATGTCACCCGCCCGACCTGCGGTTGATCCACGGACTCTGCGGATGTGACCGCAAACCGCGCATCTCTACTATGGAGCCTCACTGCTTGATGGAGGCTACAGTCCTCAACATAAAAGTAATACTATGGTGTGTGTACAAGGACCGCAAAATGGCTCCTATTAACCGACCTTTTCATACTTGCCAACACCTCCAGATTTTCCCGGGAGACTCACGCATTTCAGTGCCTCTCCCGAAAATCTCCAGGGGCAACCATTCTCCAGATTTTCTCCCGATTTCCACCCGAACAACAATATTGGAGGAGTGCCTTCAAGGCACTGTCTTTAGCGACTTCCACAACATGACGTCACGTCCACTTTTTGTCCATACAGACAGCATACCGGCACAGTCACATAAGCTATGCGGATTGTATATGCACATAAGCGAATGCAATGCATACTTGGTCAACAGCCATACAGGTCACACTGAGGGGTGGCCGTATAAACAACTTTAACACTGTTACAAATATGCGTCACCTTGTGAACCCACACCAAACAAGAATGACAAACATATTTCGGGAGAACATCCACACCCTAACACAACATAAACACAACAGAACAAATACCAGAAGCCCTTGCAGCACTAACTCTTTCAGGACGCTACAATATACACCCCCTGCCTGTCACCAAACCCTACCTCAGCCCCACCAACCCAGCCCACCTTAACCTCCCCCCATCTCCCGAATTTGGAGGTCATCAAGGTTGGCAAGTATCAATCAGGCGTTTTATTTCGCAATATTATGTAAAAGCAACTTTTCTTGCCTTCTGGTGCCTGCTGATCTGCATTTGGGATCTGCATAAGTCCTGAAAATTTGCGCATGTCCGCGTTTATAGTCCGTGGAGACATCATGGTCGTTAAGTCTTCTTTTTCTGTATCTTCTTGTTATGAGACATTCATCATCCACTGTTGCCATTTCTAATATAAAGTAGTGTTAAGTTCTTACTTATATCTGTCAGTATTTTTGCCATTAAAATACTAAAACCTACCGGTGTGGTGAGTTTGCATTATTCACCCAAGGAACTTTAGTTATTTGAGTTCCGGTCGGACGTTTTTCACAGGCATTCTTGTTGCACCAATGATCCACGGATGAGGAGATGCTGCTCCGTTATTGATTGAAGTCTGAAAGTCATTAAAACAGTTAGCGACATCTTTTGACACTTTTTCCATTTCCATCCTTGCACGCTACACCGCTACAACAAAGATGACGGGGAGAAGACGCTGTCAAAGGTGAGCCACGTAAATAAAGGGGGTGTGGGGGGGGGGGGGTTTGATCACCCACATCTGCAGGTTTCTCATTGTCATCCCACTGGGTCGAGTTTTTCCTTGCCCTGATATAGGATTTGAACTGAGGATGTCGTTGTGGCTTGTGCAGCCCTTTGAGACACTTGTGATTTAGGGCTATATAAATAAACATTGATTGATCATTGATTGAAGGTACTTTATTGACACAAAGTAATGCGTCAAAAATACATATTTAAAAGTATCCATATTCACTTCATGTCATATTATGCTCCTTCCAGTGCTGTTGTTTTTAGTTTTAGTTTGTATCCAATCAGAATTCAGCTAGCTTATGTTGCCATGCTGTACAAAATCTTCAGAATCAACCATGTCTGTGCACTGTAAGTGAACGGGCACATACAGTTGATAGATAATTGCAATAGCCATCCATTCATTTTCTACCGCTCGTCCCTTTTGGACTATGTAACACTTAAACAACAAAAGGCCAGCCCCGCTAAGAAAAAGGCACTGAAGCATAGGGATGGCTATGCAATACAAAAGTAAAACTAAACTGGCTACAAAGTCAACAAGAACAGAATGCTGGATGACAGCAAAAACTTACAGCGTGTGAAGCAGGGAGACGGCGTCCACAAAGTACATTCGTACATGACATGACAATCAACATTGTCCCCACAAAGACGGATAGCGTACATACAACGGGGCGGTTTAGCTCGGTTGGAAGAGTGGCCGTGCCAGCAACTTGAGGGGTGCAGGTTCAATTCCCCCCTCTGCCAACCTAGTCACTGCCGTTGTGTCCTTGGGCAAGACACACTACCCACCTGCTCCCAGTGCCACCCACACTGGTTTGAATGTAACTTAGATATTGGGTTTCACTATGTAAAGCGCTTTGAGTCACTAGAGAAAAAGCGCTATATAAATATAATTCACTTCACTAAATAGTCTTGATTACGAAAACAAAGCAGGTGCAGGCAATACCACTCAAAGGAAGGGGCAACGCCGCTACAGGAGAACGTCAACAAAACAGGAAGGCCAAGGAAGGCAAACAGGAAGGGTCACCAAATTAAGAGCGCAAGAAAGAAAATAAAGCACTAAACACAGGAAACAAACTAAAATTAAAGGCCTACTGAAAAGAGATTTTCTTATTTAAACGAGGATAGCAGGTACATTCTATGTGTCATACTTGATCAGTTTGCGATATTGCCATATTTTTGCTGAAAGGATGCAGTAGAGAACATTGACGATAAAGTTCGCAACTTTTGGTGCTGATAAAAAAGCCTTGCTTGTACCGGAAGTAGCAGACATATTATGCGCGTGACGTCACGGGTTGTGGAACTCCTCACATCTGAACATTGTTTACAATCATTGCCACCAGCTGCGAAAGCGATTCGGACCGAGAAAGCGACGATTTCCCCATCAATTTGAGCGAAGATGAAAGATTCGTGGATGAGGAAATTGAGAGTGAAGGACTGGAAGAAGAAAAAAATAATAAATAAAAAGACTATACAGTGGGAGCGATTCAGATGTTATTAGACAAATTTACTAGAATAATTCTGGAAAATCCCTTATCTGCTTTATTGTGTTACTAGTGTTTTAGTGACATTATATAGTCGTACCTGCACAGCCTGAAGGTCGGCCCCGCACCTTTCTTTAGCACCAGTTGACGGGTGGTGGCGATGCCCATCTCTGCCCTTCGCAAGGGACCCTCTTTGAAACACGATCTTTCGAAATGTCCTTTATTTTTTTGTATTTTTTTTTCTCTTTGTCATGAAAAAGGGACATTTTTCTCATGAAAAAGGGAGGTTTTTGTGGTTGGTGCACTAATTGTAAGTGTATATTGTATTTTTATGTTGATTTAATAAAAATAAAAAATTAAAATAAAAAAAATATATATATATATTTATTTATTTTTTTTTTTATAAAAATTATTTTAAAAAATTTCTGCGGCCCGGTACCAATCGGGCCACGGCCCGGTACAGGGCAGCGGCCCGGTGGTTGTGGACCACTGATTTAGGGCTATATAAATAAACATTGATTGATTGATTGATGTGATTGGATCCTCACTTGTCATTCCAAAGTGAGTGTCCAATCCCAAGTTGCAATTTAGCAGGAAGCAGGAAGTGTTGATTCGGTGGCAGATATAGATTTAGCCGTTTTCAAGAAGGATAAAGAGAAAGTACATCTTATAAGACCATGTCGGCCAACCCCAGATGCCAGCTCGGCTGTCCGGGCGATGAAATGGGGAAATGCCCGCTACTTCCACTGGGATCAAGCGACTACGAGCGCTACCATTGGCTTATAAGGCATCGAATGGGTCCGACAAATTGTGAGTTCAAATATTTAATGTATTTTTTTTTTCCACATTTAATTATTTTTTGGGGTTATTTTAATTTTAAAAGTACCACATAAGATATGTTGTAATTGCTGATGCTTGTACTGATTGTTTTTAAATGCGCCAGAAAATAACCCATTTTGCCCACTGGAGCACGCATGTGTTCCTGTTTAGTATTTCTCCAGCAATGATCATGTGGTAACATCAATGATGGTATTTTTAGGGGTCATCATTAAAGTCGGACATTAATGAAGGCCGAGGTGGGAAACGCACTGGTGTTGAGTAAAAGTAAAACATGTCTCCACCGCCTGAATGTGGGTGAAAAACACTGCACAAGACCAGTGTTTTGCAACCTTTTTTGAGCCAAGGAACATTTTTTTCATAAAAAAAAAATACGGAGGCACACCACCAGCAGAAAAGGTTAAAAAGTGCAACTCCACCAGGTTCGCAGGCCTTATTTTGTGTTTGTTGTTGTTTCCTGTATGTTTGTGCTTTAGTTCCTGTCTTGCGCTTCCTGTTTGCTTTCCTTTGAGTGCTATTGCCCGCACCTGCTTTGTTTTCGCAATCAAGACTATTTCAGTTGTGCGTACGCTATCCTTCTTTGTGGGGACACAGTTGATTGTTGTGTCATATATGGATGTACTTTGTGGACGCAGTCTCCCTGCTCCACACGCTGAAAGTTTTTGCTGTCGTCCAGCATTCTATTTTTGTTTACTTTGTAGCCAGTTCAGTTTTACTTTTGTTTTGCTTAGCCATGCTTCATTGCCTTTTCCGAGCGGGACTTGACTTTTGTTCATTTTTGTTTTAAGCGTCACATACCCCAAAAAGGGAAAAGCAGTAGAAAATGGATGGATGGATACCTTTTACATACCAAAAAAGGTTGAAAAACACTGCACTAGACAACGGCATGTTATTATAATTATTTGCAAAAAATATTTGGCCCTGCGATGAGGTTTCTTGTCCAGGGTGTAACCCGCCATCCGCCCGAATGCAGGCTCCAGCACATACTGCTTGAAAGGGACAAGCAGTAGAAAATTGATGTATGGATGGATTTTTTGAAACAATTAGGTAAAGTTGTATAATTTCCCGCGGTACACCACTGTTGATGTGTTTCAATGCACAGTAGTGCGTACATGTGTTCCTGTATAGTATTTCTCCAGCAATGGTCACGTGGTGACATCAATGATGGTATTTTGAGAGTTCATCATTAAAATCGCACATTAATAAATGCTGAGGTGGGAAACGCACTGGTGTTGAGTAAGAGTAAAAGATGTCTCCACCGCCTGAATGTGGGTGAGAGGAATGTTTGCTTTGATGAACACTAAAGCTGGAACTGCCTGACTTTACAATATGACCAACCAGTCTTACAAGCCATTGTCATTCCGTTGCCCTGGATACACAACATTCCAGTCCAACGTCCGTGATAACTGGCTCATCACATGCATGGAATTATTTTCATTTATTTGAGATGAATTGCATAGGAAGAAACCCCCGAATATCTGCAGGCAGAGTGAGGACTGCCTATAAGGAATGTTGCGCCTCTCCTAAGGACCAAGGGGGCACCAGTTGAGGCTAAGAGGGAGTTTCTGAGCTGATCCAGAACACAAGGACGGAAAAACCAGTCCATGCAGGAAACTGATAACAGCCTGGCCAAGTTCAACACTAAAGAGAGGCACAGAGTGATGGTAATGTCCTGTTATAGTGATGAAACCTAAGGGACATTATTGTTTTACAACCACTGAGAGATACGGTCTGGTGTGCCGTTTCACCTATTTAGGTTAAAAATATTTTTTGCAAACCAGTAATTATAATCCGCAAATAATGTGCTGTTGTTGAGTGTTGGTGCTGTCTAGAGCTCGGCAGAGTAACCGTGTAATACCCTTCCATATCAGTAGGTGGCAGCAGGGAGCTAATTGCTTTGTAGATGTCGTAAACAGCGGGAGGCAGTGTGCAGGTAAAAAGGTGTCTGATGCCTAAACGAAAAATAAACAAAAGGTGAGTGCCCCTAAGACAGGGGTCTGCAACCTTTACCACTCAAAGAGCTATTTTGACCAGTTTCACAAAAAACAAAAAAACAATGGGAGCCACAAAACTCTTCTGAAATGTATAATGAAATAACACTGCATACAGAGTTGTTTTTTTGCTTTGTGCTATGTATAAACCAGGGGTCTCAGACACGCAGCCTGCAACTTAATATGAAAATTTAAAGTTAGTGCGGCCCGCGAGTTTTGTATAAATGCACCTTGACAGCAACACATTTGCAAACCCTCCCAATCTTTCCGGGAGACTACCGAATTTCAGAGTGACCATTTTCACGAATATCAGCTTATTTTCACCCAGACAATAATAATAACGGCGTGCTACCGTGGCACTACCAATAGCGCTCTCTGTAACCTGTACAATCAGCTTGCCAGCCGAGTCACATGTTGTATGTGGCTTCTGCAGACACACGTACGTGACTGCAAGGCATACTTGTTCAACAGCCATACAGGTCACATTGAGGGTGGCCGTATAAACAACTGTAACACTCTTACTAATATACGCCACACTGTGAACCCACACCAAACAAGAACACATTTCAGGAGAACATCCTAACCGTAACAAAACAAACACAACAGAACAAATACCCAGAATCCCATGCATCCCTAACTATTCCAGGCTACATTATACACCCCGCTACCAGCAACCCCCCCTTCCTGTTTGTCGGTTGAGGTGGGCGGAGTTGGGGGGCGGGGTTTAGTGGTCGCGGGAGTGTATAATGTAGCCCGGAAGAGTTAGGGATTTATGGGATTCTGGGTACTTGTTCTGCTGTGTTTATGTTGTGTTACAGTGCGGAACGTCTCCCAAAATGTGTTTGTCCGCTACCAGCAACCCCCCCTTCCTGTTTGTCGGTTGAGGTGGGCGGAGTTGGGGGGCGGGGTTTGGTGGTAGCGGGAGTGTATAATGTAGCCCGGAAGAGTTAGGGATTTATGGGATTCTGGGTATTTGTTCTGCTGTGTTTATGTTGTGTTACAGTGCGGAACGTCTCCCAAAATGTGTTTGTCAATCTTGTTTGGTGTGGGTTCACAGTGTGGCACATATTAGTAAGAGTGTTAAAGTTGTTTATATCACAACTCTCAGTGTGACCTGTATGGCTGCTGACTGAGTATGCCATGCAGTCACTGAGATGCATTAACAAAGACCACATACTACATATCACCGGCAGGCACGCAGATAGCACTGAGTATAAGCGGGCGCGATAACGTGGTTGTGAGGTCGGCATGTAGATGGCATGATGTAAAAGCGGGCTTGACGACATGTTTTAGAGGATATTGCTATCACGGCACGCCCTCTATTTTGTTGTCAGGGGGAAAATCGGAGAAAGCTTTTCCTGGGAGAGGCACTGAAATCTGGAAGCTTACCGGAAAAATCGGGGGAGTAGGCAAGTATGCAGCTGAGCCACATCAGAGTGATCAAAGAAGCGTGGGTTGCCGACCCCTGCCCTAAGAGAAGGCATTGAAGTTTAGCGATGGCTAAGCAGAATGAAACTAAAACTGAACTGGCTGCAAAGTAAACAAAAACAGAATGCTGGACGATAGCAAAAACTTAGTGTGTCATCCGTACACGACATGACAATCAACAGTGTCCCCACAAAGAAGGATAGTGTAAGCACAATTTAATCTTGATTGCGAAAACAAAGCAGGTGCGGGCAATAGCACTCAAAGGAAGGCGTGATGCTGCTACAGGAACAGAATGCTGGACGACAGCAAAGACTTACTGCTTGTGGAGCGGACGGCGTCCACAAAGTACATCCGTGCATGACATGACAATCAACAATGTCCCCCCAAAGAAGGATAAAAATAACTGAAATAGTGTTGATTGCTAAAACAAAACAGGTGTGGGGAATCGCGGCCAAGGAAGAGATGAAACCGCTACAGGAAAATACCAAAAAAAGAGAAGAAGACACCAAAATAGGAGCGCAAGACAAGAACTAAAACACTACACACAGGAAAACACCAAAAAAAGTCCCAATAAGTCAGGGTGTGATGTGACAGTTGGTGACAGTACATCTACTTTGAGACAAGAGCTTTATTGATGCATGCTGGGTTATGCTTTAAAGTAATATTCAACAACTGCGAAAAGGGCTTTTTATTGTATACAGAGTTTATTTTTTTAATGGATTTCTGGTGGTGTGCCTCTGGAAAAAATTGCGTCTTGGCTCAAAAAAGGTTGAAAAACACTGCATTATACTGGAGTGGGCTTGACACGCAAACTAGAAGTGCACCTATAAGAAAATAAGCACGGGAAAAAAGGACCAATTAGTGTTTTCTAATTGACCTGGAGCTCACAATTAACATGGAATGAATGAGATTGAACGTCGAAGGAATGAAAACACTTTTGTGAGTAGCATCACTCACCTCGGTAGCGTCAATCAGCCTCAGCGTATACAGAACATCATCACATCATTTATTCAGAAGATATAAATAACAACAAATAAAGATAGAATACTTTATTTTCGCAATCAAAACTATTGAAGTTGTGCATATGCTATCCTTCTTTGTGTAGACACAGTTGATTGTCATGTCATGTACGGATGTACTTTGTAGACGCCGTCTCCCTGCTCCACACGCTGTAAGTTTTTGCTGTCTTCCAGCATTCTGTTTTTGTTTACTTTGTAGCCAGGTCAGTTTTTCTTTTGTTTTGCATAGCCATCCCTAAGCTTCAGTGCCTTTTTCCTAGCGGCACTTGTCTTTTGTTCATTTTTGGTTTAAGCGTTACATACATATTACACACCAAAAAAAGGTCGAAAAACACTGCACTGGACGACGGCACATTATTATAAATATTGATTTGCAAAAAAATATTTTTTGGGACCAATTAGGTAAAGTTGCATGATTTCCCATGTTACGGAGGCACACCACCAGCAGAAAAGATTAAAAAAGTAAACTCCACCAGGTTGTCATTCATTTTTTTGAGTTTGTTGTTGTTTCCTGTCTTGCGCTGTTAATTTGGTGACCCTTCCTGTTCACCTTCCTTTGAGTTCTATAGCCCATACCTGCTTTGTTTTTGCAATCAAGACTATTAAAGTTGTGGACACTGTTGATTGTCATGTCATGTACGGATGTACTTTGTGGACGCCGTCTCCCTGCTCCACACGCTGTAAGTTTTTGCTGTCGTCCAGCATTCTGTTTTTGTTTACTTTATAGCCAGATCAGTTTTACTTTTGTTTTGCATAGCCATCCCTATGCTTCAGTGCCTTTTACCTAGCGGCACTTGCCTTTTGTTCATTTTTGGTTTAAGCGTTACATACATATTACACCCCAAAAAAGGTTGAAAAACACTGCATTAGACAACGGCACATTATTATAAATATTGATTTGGAAAAAAATATTTTTTGGACCAATTAGGTCAGTGGTGTCAAACTTACGGCCCGCGGGCCGGGTGAATCCCGCGAACAGGTTTTATCCGGCCCGCGGGATGAGTTTGCTAAGTATACAAATTAACCTTCTATCCATTTTCTGCCGCTTATTCCCTATTGGGGTTGCGGGGGGCGCTGGCGCCTATCTCAGCTACAATCAGGCGGAAGGCGGGGTACACCCTGGACAAGTTGCCACCTTATCGCAGGGCCAACACAGATAGACAGACAACATTCACACTCACATTCAAACACTAGGGCCAATTTAGTGTTGCTGAAATTTTTTAATGAAAGAATAAAGAAATAGCTCTTCTACATGTGTCTACTGGATGTTACAATAGCAATTATTTGTATCTCTGTAGATCAGGGGTCGGCAACCCGCGGCTTTTGGATCACTCTGATTGGCTCAGCTGCATACTTGCCGACCCCGCCATTTTCCCGTGAGGTTTTCTGGATTTCAGTGACGTTCTTTGAAATCTCCTCAGGATAACGTTTTCAGATTTTCACCCGGACAACAATATTGAGGGCGTGCCGTGATGGCAATGCCTTAAACGTCCTATCGACCATGTCGTCGCGTCCGCTTTAACACTATGCTATCTGAGTGCCGGCCTGCCACATCTAGTGTACGGCTCCTGATTCATCGTGCAAGCGACTACAAGGCATACTTGCTCAACAGCCATACAGGTTACACTGAGGGTTGTAATATACACAACTTTAGCACTCTTATTAATATGCGCCACACTGTGAACCCACACCAAAAAAGAATGACGAACACATTTCAGGAGAACATCCGCACTGTAACACAACAGAAAAAATACCCAGAATCCCATGCATCCCTAACCACACCGCCCTTCCGTGCGTCGGTTGAGGTGGGCGGGGTTGGGAAGGGAGGGGGGTTTAGTGGTAGCGGGGGTGTATAATGTAGCCCGGAAGAGTAGCCCTGCGCCACACACTAAGTTTTTGCTGTCGTCCAGCCTTCTGTTTTTGTTTACTTTGTAGTGCATAGCCATGCTTCAGTGCCTTTTCCCTAGCTGGAGTTACCTTTTGTTCATTTTTGGTTTAAGCGTTACATACCCCAAAAGGGACAAGCAGTAGAAAATGGATGGATGGATACCTTTTAAATACAAAAAAAGGTTGGAAAAACACTGCACTAGACAATGGCACATTATTGTAATTATTGACTAGACAAAGGCACATTATAATAATTATTGATTTGCAAAAGGGCTTCACGGTGGAAGAGGGGTTAGTGCGTCTGCCTCACAATACGAAGGTCCTGATTAGTCAGGGTTCAATCCCGGGTTTGCATGTCCTCCCCGTGAATGCGTGGGATCCCTCCGGGTACTCCGGCTTCCTCCCACTTCCAAAGACATGCACCTGGGGATGAGTTGAATGGCAACACTAAATTGGCCCTATTGAGTGTGAATGTTGTCTGTCTATCTGTGTTGGCCCTGCGATGAGGTTGCGACCTGTCCAGGGTGTACCGCGCCTTCCGCCGGATTGTAGCTGAGACAGGCGCCAGCGCCCCCGCGACCCCAAAAGGGAAAAAGCGGTTGAAAATGAATGGATGGACCCCTGAAATGAGATTTTCTTATTTAAACAGGGATAGCAGGTCTATTCTATGTGTCATACTTGATCATTTCGCAATATTGCCATATTTTTGCTGAAAGGATTTAGTAGAGAGCATCCATGACAAAGTTCGCAACTTTCGGTGTTAAGAGAAACGCCCTGCCTCTACCGGAAGTCGCAGACGATGACGTCACACGTGTGGGGGCTCCTCACATATTCACATTATTTTTAATGGGAGCCTCCAACAAAAAGTGCTATTCGGACCGAGAAAACGACAATTTCCCCATTAATTTGAGCGAGGATGAAAGATTCGTGTTTGAGGATATTGATAGCGACGGATTAGAAAAAAAAAAAAGATTAAAAAAAAGTTTTTAAAAAAAAATGCGATTGCATTGGGACGGATTCCGATATTTTTAGAGACATTTACTAAGATAATTCTGGGAAATCCCTTATCTTTCTATTGTGTTGCTAGTGTTTTAGTGAGTTAAATAGTACCTGATAGTCGGAAGGGTGTTTCCACGGGTGTCATGCCGCGCAGTGTCTCAGGGGAGTCGACGGCAGCTATGGACGGCACAAGCTCAGCTTTTCTCCGGTAAGAACTGACTTTTTAACCATAATTTTCTCACCGAAACCTGCTGGTTGACATTTGGTAGGGATCAATGTCGGCTTGACCGCGCTCTGATCTATAGGAAAGTTTCACCTCCAGGAATTTTAAACAAGGAATCACCGTGTGTTTGTGTGGCTAAGGGCTAAAGTTTCCCAACTCCATCTTTCTACTGAGACTTCTCCAATATTAATTGAACAATTTGCAAAAGATTCAGCAACACAGATGTCCAAAATACTGTGTAATTATGCCGTTAAAGCAGACGACTTTTAGCTGTGTGTGTGTGCAGCGCTCATATTTCCTTAAAACCCGTGACGTCTTGCGTACACGTCATCATTCCGAGACGTTTTCAACAGGAAACTCCGCGGGAGATTTAAATTGTAATTTGGTAAACAAAAAAGGCCGTATTGGCATGTGTTGCAATGTTAATATTTCATCATTGATATATAAACTATCAGACTGCGTGGTGGGTAGTAGTGGGTTTCAGTAGGCCTTTAATACACTAGTGTGCCGCGACACAGTGGTTGAAAAACCCTGCCCTAGTGGCTTTGAAACGCAAACCGGAAGTGCGCCTGAAAGAAAATATGGACATAAAAAAAAGGGACCAATCAGTGCTTTCCAATTGACCTGGACCTCACAATTAACATGGCGTGAATGGGATTTGACGTCGAAGGAATGAAAACATTAATATTAATAAAAAATGGCGCGTAGCATCGCTCACCTCCGTGCAGGGCCGCGTCTTGCCGGCCACGTCAATCAGCCTCAGCGCGCACAGGAGGAGGAGGAGAGCCGGCGTCCGCATTGTCGTTTAGGCGAGGCTCGCGAACACAAAGGTTAAAACAACAAAATGTCGCATCAATTGAAAAGGTTTGTCGAAGGTTTATCGGCACATGTTTCCC